>NC_056726.1:1205805802-1206105802 GCF_019279795.1 Protopterus annectens
CACGATTGGCCTCAGGGACTTCTTTATGCATTCCCTCCCTTTCCCCTAATCCCGAAGCTAATTCAGAAAGCTACCGTATTGGGCTGCAAAATGATCCTCATTGCTCCTTACTGGCCTCGACAAATATGGTTCCTGTTCCTGCATCGCCATCTTCTTGAGCAGCCTTGGACTCTGGACCTAGTTCCAGACCTCCTGATTCATCAGTAGGGCGGGCTGCACCAATCCCTACGCTCTCTCCAGCTCACGGCTTGGTTGCTCCACTTCCAGCTTTAGCCAGGGTTCCAGATATCTCCCCCTCTGTGCGCGAAATAATTTTGTCATCACACAAGTCTACGACTAGAAAAACTTATGCTAGTAAGTGGAAACATTTTTCTTCCTGGGCAGAGGCTAAAAGTATAGACCCCTTTTCAGCCCCTGTACACCACATTTTGGAATTTCTTGCGGAACTCTTCCATGCTGAGTCCGCTTCTGCTACAATTAGAGTTCAGTTAGCTGCAATTTCATATTTTTACATTGGCCTGTCGGAAAACAATATCATGTCTCATAAGCTATGTAAAGCCTTTCTCAAAGGAACCACTCTGCTCAAGCCCCCAGTGAGGGATCCTCCACCACCGTGGGATCTAAATTTGATTTTAGCTTCTCTAATTTTGCCCCCTTTCAAACCTGCAGCTTCTTGTTCCTTGAAGTGCTTATCTTGGAAGACCCTTTTCTGGTAGCTATTACTTCAGCCAGAAGAGTTTCGGAACTCCAGGCTCTTTCTATCCGTCCCCCATACCTCATGTTCCACAATGACAGGGTTGCTCTTAGGACTAATCCTTCCTTCCTTCCTAAGGTCTCTCTAGAGAGTAACTTGAATCAGTCCATAGACCTTCCTGTATTTTTTCCTAACCACTCCAACAGGGCGGAATATAAGTTGCATCAGTTAGATGTTCACAGGCAACTATACTTTTATTTGCATAGAACTAAGGACATTAGAAAATCGGACCAACTATTCCTGTCTTATGCAGTCGGTAACCAAGGTCTTCCAGTCTCCAAAGTAACCTTATCCAGGTGGTTGACTTCTATCATCACATTCATATATCAACTGAGAAATAAAGAATTGCCAGTTAAACCAAAAGGTCACTCCACCAGAGCTTTAGCCACTTCGGTGGCCTTTCAGGCTAGGTTGCCCATGGAATCTATTTGTGCTGCGGCTATGTGGGCCAACCCACATACTTTAATTTCGCATTACAAGTTGGATTTGGTTTCCAGGAGCAGAGCTGGTTTTGGTTCCACTGTTCTGAAGTCTTTTCCGATGAGCCACCCAGGACTTTAGGTGCTAGGGACGCTGTCCCAACCAGCAAGAATGAAGGCGAGATAGACAACTTAACATAAAGAAGTTATGTACCTACCATAACGTTCCATGTTAGTTGTCTTCTCCTTGCCTTCTTTCTTGCGTCCCACCCTCCATCCCCCTATCCTAATGGACCGAGAAGAGTTCCTCTTGATTTTTCACTGGCTGAGTCTTCTCTGGCTATTCCTTTCTGACTAGTAGTCTCTCCAGTAGGATTTATGCATTCTAGGATAGAATTCCTTTATTATTATGTCTGCAGTTAGACTTACCAAACGAGATCTGGGTATCTAGCGCCAGGCATCATGGGATATAGGGGGGCCTCGAGCCAGTAAGCAGCTCTCGAGCTTTTGAAGATGGCCGAGTCGGAGCCGAGGATTGGCTCCGAACCCAACCAGCAAGAAAGAAGGCGAGAAGAAGACAACTAACATGGAACGTTATGGTAGGTACATAACTTCTTTTTTCTTATACAGTGATCAGGATGGGCTGGAGTATATCTGCAAAAGGAGCTGAAGCTTGCAGTTATTGGACATTTAGAAACACAGTGAAGGCACAGCCATGTTTTTAAGTTATTAATGTATTATTGTAATAATTCTAGTGGCTGCCTAAAGTAAATGTATTTATATTTGGTTCACAACAAACCTGCATATTTTTACATTTTCTTGCGTGAGCCAGATTTGTAATATATAAAGTAAGAAGTACATATTTGCTTTTGTAACATAGGAATGAAGAAAAAAAGTGATGTTTTCTAGCATTTGAAATTGTATTTCAGAACAGAAATTAAAGCATTACAGGGAACTGTGATTTGGCAAGCAGAAATTGTGTACAGCTCTTCATAGGTTAGTACTAAGTAGAGGGTCTGAAAGACTATACAAAGCCTAACCTCACACACTCTAGGGGAGTTTAGCTGGTAGATTTATCTCCTCTCTTGAAAAGTGGCGATGTGGTTGTCAAAGGAGAGGTTGCTATCAACCTGTGTTCCCAGATCTCTTATTACACTGTCTGAGTTAAGTGGAACACTGTTGATGTGGTAGTTCATGGGCACAGAGCTTTTCCCAAAGGGAATAATGATGCTTTTTTGGCATTTAGTTTAAGGCTGTGGTTCTGGCACCAGTCACTGGTGTCAGTGAGGCCCCTTTGTGTCAGTGAGGCCCCTTTGTAGGATGTCTACATCAGTTGGGGATTCTATAATGGCTCCCAGTTTGTAGTCATCTGCAAACTTGGTCAGCCAGAGTCCTTTTGTGTTGGCTTGAACTTCTGAAAAGTATATGCCGAAGAGAAGAGGACCTAAGACAGATCCCTGTGGGACACCACTTGTGACTAGTCGGTAGTCCAATTTGGAGTCGGCAACCTTCACAGTGTGAGTGCTATCCATGAGCCAGTTAACAACCCACCTTGTGACATAGGGGTTAATGCCTAGATTAGTGAGTCCATCAATGATTCCCGAGTGGGGAATGTTATCAAAGGCCTTGGCAAGATCAAGATAGGCTGTGTGTACCACTTTTCCCTTGTTCACAGCTCTGGTGACGGACTCAAAGAAGTCTACCAGATTGAGCAGGCATGATCTACCTTTCACAAATCTGAACTGCATAGGGTCCAGAATTTGGAGGCTTCCTATATCCCTATTTATAAGGTTCACGATGATGTGCTCCATAGCCTTGCATATCAGACTAGTCAGGCTAATGGGGCGGTAGTTTCTGGGGTCTGTAGTCGCTCCCCCTTTGTGGAGTGGGATGACTGTGGCTGATATTCTTCGTGTTTCACTGTTGCTGTCATCACACTTGGGTTATCTGCCTGCAGGTAGCCCTCAGTCAGCCCGAATACCAGAGTGTTAGGATTTCTGCATCAGATGCTGTCGCTTCTTCCATGACGTCAGGTCATCAGGGGTATAAAACAGGCAGCTGACGCCATTGCATCAGCTTTTCTTGCCGAGCGGGAGCCCAAAGCAGAAGCAGTTCGCAAGTGCTGGTTGGCCGCTACCTGAAATTTTTGTTTTTTGAGTTTGTAATCCTGATGTCTTCTAAAGCTAAGTACCCCGTTGTCCCAAAACTCAAGATGCTTACCCTGCAACAACTTCTCCCCATGCTAGCCAAGGATGTATGGTTAGTCACTCTAGACTTAAAATAAGCTTATCTGCACATCCCCATAAGGAAGTCTTGCTAAAATATCTTCGCTTCAGGACAGGCTCTATGCACTGTCAGTTCTCTGCACTTCCCTTTGACTTATCTACTGCTCCCAGAGTATTCACAAAGTGCCTGGCTCCAGCCATTGCATACTGCAGGCGGAGAAATATCCAAATTTACCCATACTTGGATGACTGCCTGATTCAGGCGGACAGTTAGGAATTGCTACTTCAGTACCTGGCATTTGTAATAAACCTTCTCACATCTTTGGGGTACATAGTCAATGAAAAGGCATCACAACTGGTACCCAGTTAAAAGATTGTATTCCTGGGAGCAAGCTTGGACACAACTTCCCTGATGGCATTTCTCACCTCAGAAAAAAAGGTCTATCTGACAAACTACTTCAAACAAATGGCCACCAGAACCCAGCTATCTGCAAGACAAATACTGCAAGCCCTAGGATTCATGGCCTCATGTATTCTGCTAATTCCATATGCAAGACTGCATATGAGGAAACTTCAGTGGTACTTAACAAGTCTTTGGTGCCAGCATTCTCAGGAACTGGAAACAGTCATTCCAATCATACCTTGTCTAAGGGCGGAGTTCCTTTGGTGGGCAGAAGCATGTAACCACAACAAGGGACTGCTTTTCACTCAACCCCTCGCCACCCAAACCCTGACAGCAGATGCATCAGACTATGCATGGGGAGGCTCACATGGCAGGAAAATGCATTCAGGGACACTGGAGCCCAACCGAGAGTCTCCTGCACATCAATCAAAAAGAGATGCTAGCTGTACAGAATGCTCTGACAGCCTTCAAATACCCAATCCTTCTGGGACAACTGCTCATAAAAACAGACAACACCACAGTCATGTGGTACATAAACAAGCAGGGGTGAACCCAGTCTTACCCACTCTGCAGATTAGCCATGGCCCTGTGGAACACAGCCTTGAGCAATCAAGTGCATCTACAAGCTCAATTCCTGCCAGGCAAACAAAATTCACTGGCAGTTGACTTAAGCAGAAATCTCTTAGACCCACATAAGTGGAAATTGGAGCCCAACACCTTCAACCTTCTGATCCAGAGGTGGGGGACACCGGAGGTGGATCTATTTGCCTCCCCTGAGAACCACCAGTTGAGCAAATTCTGCACCAGGAACCCTCACAACAGGGCCTGGAAGGTGGATGGCCTATCCTTTCAATGGGAAAACCTCTCTATTTATGCCTTCCTCCTCTGCACCTGCTCTCAAAAGTACTACTCAAGCTAAAACAGGGCAGGCCAAGAGCAATTCTTATTGCCCCAGACTGGCCACGCCAGCACTGGTACCCACTCTTGCGCAGTCAGACAAAAGTGCCACACTGGCACCTTCACCAGACTCCTACACTGCTGTCACAGCAAGAGGGACAGATTTTGCATCCACAATTGCAATTCCTAAAACTAGCCGCCTGGCTTATCCCCTGAATCAACTGAGGTCCCTCCTGAAATCATCCAAGGCTAACTTCTAAAGAAAAATAGCTAAGGATTCAAAAGATAACCACAAAGCCTTCTTTAGCTATGTTAAGAATCGAAGTGGCAACTCACAGATATGCACTGAACTAGTGCAAAGTAGCACAAAATGTACTGAACCTACTGATATTGCCAACATCCTGGCAGATAGATTCAGTGCAAACCTCACCCCCCTCTCACCTCCAAAAGGGCCCACAACAATACCGGAAAAGTGTAGTGTCCCAAAAATCACAGACGCACAGGTGAAAACAGCCCTTTCAAAAGCCAGAAACACGGCATCAATGGGACCAGATGGTGTCCCAGGCTGCGTCTTGCACGAACTACAGAACGAACTAACCCCCACCTAAACACGCTGTTCAGCCTCAGCCTCTCCACAGGTTACGTGCCCATGGAATGGCGCATAGCAACAGTTATTCCACTCTACAAAGGAGGGGCCACAACTGACCTTGGTAACTATCGCCCCATAAGCCTGACTAGCCTGGTCTGCAAGGCTATGGAGCATCATCATGGAACTCATTAACAAAGACATTGGGAACCTCCAAACACTTGACCCGACCCAGTTCAGCTTTGTTAAGGGCAGATCATGCCTACTAAACCTGGTTGAATTCTTTGAGACAGTCAACAAGGCCATAGACTAGGGAAAGGTGGTTCACACAGCCTACCTTGACCTCACCAAGTCTTTCGACACCATTCCCCACTCGGGTATTACAGAAGAACTCACCAACCTGAACATAAACCCCCTACGTCACGAGATGGATTGCCAACAGACAGAACTCACATGGTAAGAATAGCGAGCTCCAGGTCCGACTCTAAACCAGTCACAAGTGGTGTCCCGCAAGGCTCGGTCCTGGGACCCCTACCGTTCGGCAAATACTTCTCAGAAGTACAGGCAAACACAGGAGGACTATGGCTAACGAAGTTCGTCGATGACTGCAAACTGGGAGCCATAATTGACTCTCTGGCTGACACGGACATCCTCCAAAATGGCCTTACTGAGATTGACACATGCCAAAAAATGCATAGTCATCCCATTTGGCAAAAACAAAACTCCCATGAATTACCACGTAGGTGGCAGCCCCCTTAATACAGAAGAGGTAATAAGAGATCTGGGGACCCAGGTAGATAGTAATCTCTCCTTTGACAATCATATTGCCAAAGTAGTTAGGAAATCCTTCTATGTGGCCCATTTAATTACTAAAGGGTTCGTATCTAGAAATAAAGAGGTTATAGTACCCCTCTACTCGTCACTCATTAGACCCATCGTAGAGTACAATGCCCCATTTGGGATGTACCTCACAAGACACTTCCAACAGCTGGAAAGACCACAAAAGTGCCTCACCAAGAGGATTACTGGTCTCAAACATATGTCTTATGCAGCCCGACTGAAAAAACTCCGGCTGTACTCAGTGGTATATCGCTTACTCAGAGGTGATCTCTGCCTGACTTACAAAGCCATGTCCAACTCAGAACTGATGGACATGCTCCACCTAAAGAAATCCAAGTCACTGCGAGCCATATGCTCTAGTGAGCTAAACCTCGCCACAACAATAAATAGAACATGCTGGAGGGATAGATTCCTGTCACAGAGACTCCCCATGCTTTGGAACAAAATTCCAAATTACATCAGGCAGAGCCCCTCACTAACACTCTTCAAGAGAAACCTAGACGAGTGGATGGGTAACAGAAAATACACCCCTGGGATCACTTCATTGGCTCTGCTTGACAAGAGGATCAGTTAATTAATCAATGGGGCGGCGAAAGCCAACACACTCTGGCTAGGCTTATAAATGCCCTCGGGCAGACAGGCTAGTACCTACCTATGAACCTATGAATGCTCCACCAGCAAACCTCAGCAAACAGGTGCTGGACGTCATTCCTGAAGCCAGTATACCTAGTACTAGGAAATCTTATGCTGAAAAGTGGAAAAGATATTGTTCTTGGAATCAGTCTCAAGGGAAGGACACAGCTGTGCCTTCCTTACCTCTAATCCTGGATTACCTAGCAGAGCTACTCAACAGAGGCCTTTCCTTCTCCTCCATTAAGATTCATTCCTCTGCCGTCTCAGCTGATTATAATACTGAGCCACCTCTATTTTCTCACCCTGTCATCAAGCAGTTCCTGAGAGGGGCTAACACCTTAAGGCCCCCTAAGAGAGTACCCACCCCTGCCTGGGACCTTAACTTTGTGCTGGAAAAGCTCACATTACCCCCTTTTGAACCTGCAGCTTCAGCAGAGTTAAAATTCCTCTCTTGGAAAACAGCCTTGCTTTTAGCCATAACTTCAGCAAGAAGAGTGTCTGAGTTACAGGCACTAATGGCTGTGGGAACCCTTCATTATTTTCCATGCTGACAGGGTTTCCCTGAGGACTAACGCATCCTTTATGCCTAAGGTAGTGTCCAGTGTGGCTGTAAACCAATCCATCCATTTGCCTACCTTTTTCCCTAACCCTCAGAATAAAGGGGAAAAGATCCTGCACTCCTTGGACGTGCACAGACAGTTCAGGTTCTAGCTTGACAGGACTAAACCCTTCAGAAAATCAGACCAGCTGTTAGTCAGCTTTGCTACAGGGGCAGAGGGTAAGGCCATTTCAAAGCAAACTATTTCCAAATGGATAGCACACTGCATCAATTTCTGCTACAAGCACCATGGAAAATCTACCCCACAGGGGATCAGACCACATTCTACTAGGGGTACTTCCACCTCTACAGCATTTCTCAGGGGAGTCCCTACCAGAGACATTCTGGAAGCTGCAACCTGGAGTTCTGTTCACACCCTCACCAAGCATTACCATTTACCAATCTTTTCAAAATGCAGAGCTGGATTTGCTACAGCAGTTTTGCAAGGCCTATTAGCCAGCCCTAACTCTTCTTGACTGCCTTCACCCTTCCTCAGCTTTGGGAATCAACGCAAGTGTGATGACTGCAACAGTGAAACACAAGAAACATGTTACAGTTGTGTACACTTACCATAACTGTAGATGTTCGAGTGTATTCACTGTTGCAGTCCTGGTTTCCCTACCTCCAGCCCCCTGGCTTTCTGTATCTTTCTACCTCTCCTCTCTATGGCCATTCCTAATGGCATTGGTATTTACTTTTTACTGGTGGAGTTCCACACCATATACTAGCTTCCTGTTTTGGGGGCTCCCGACATTTTGGACAAGAAAAACTGATGTAATGGCTTCGGCTGCCTGTTTTATACCCCTGACGACCTGACCCAGAGACTCCCCAGACTCTGGAATAGACTGCCCATACATGTCAAACAGTGCGCCTCTTTGGCCCTCTTCAAAAGGAACCTTGATGATTGGATGGGAGATAGGAAATTCATCCCGGGGATCATGTCAGTCACCCTGCTAGACAAGGGTCCAGGGAAGTAAATACTGTGGGAAGAAATAGCCAGGGAATTGTTATGGCTAGGCTTGTATAGGCATTAGGGCCGATAGCCTAGTACCAATCCTATGAACCTATGAAGAAGCGACATCTTCCGACACAGAAATCCTAAGACTCTGGAATTTGGGCCGACTGAGGGCTACCTGCAGGCAGATAACCCAAGTGTGATGACTGCAACAGTGAATACACTCGAACATCTACATTTATGGTAAGTGTACACAACTGTATTTTCGTCATTTGGTGGGTACAAAGCCTGAAGTGAAGCTGTGATTGAACAGGGCACTCAGCTGTGGTGCCAGTTCATTTTATAGCTCATGTAGGATGCATCCAGGGATATTATCGGGTCCCATGGAAGCTGTGTTCTTGGCTTTAGACAGTGCAGTTTTAACCTGTGCAGCAGTAATATTAGGAACTTGACACTCCTCTGGAATTGAGATAGGCCCTTTGGGGGGGGTGAAAGGGGAGTTGGCAATATCAGCTGGCACGGTATATGTGTTGTCATTGTGCTGTAGCTCAGAGCAGACCCGTGTTGCACTGAAGATTCTTGACATAACTGTAGTAATGCCTTGTGGTTGTCTTTGGTATTTGCTGCTATTTTGTTTTCATAGCTAGCTTTAGAAGATTTGATGAGGTATCTCAATTTTTTGCTAAGGCTAGCTAGGGATTTTTTCCAGTCTTGGAACTTTACCCTTTTCTACAACAGTTTCTTCCTTCTGTTATAGAGTTTGTTTATGGTAGGGGACCACCAGATTGGCTTCCACTTTTTGGAGGTAAGCATCTTGGTTCTGTTTGGTATGGCTCTATCCATGCATTTCTGAATGTGTTCGTACAGCGCAATGGTGTGGGATTCATCAGTCGAGCAGCTATTTTCCAACTGCATGGACGTCATAAAATTTACCACCTCCATTTTTAGGAGTCCAAAGTTTGCTTTGGAGAATCTTTTACAGTGGTTTCCTTTACGGTGGGTGAGGGGGGGATGTGGATATGAGAGAAAACACTATACCGGGTACCACACAATAACGTCTTTATTTAAACAAAGTAAAAAGGAGAGGTGAGCGCTTTCGCAACCTTCGTTGCTTCATCAGGAGTAGAGCAGCAGTTGCTTGTGTTGGTTATGACTAGATCGAGGATGTTGTTACCCCTAGTGGGGGTAAGAACAAGTTGGCCCAGGGCATTGGAATGTATGAATTCTAGGAATCGTTGAGCAAGTGAGCTAGTACTTGAGTAATTTTCTCAGTTTATGTAGGGGTAATTAAAGTCCCCCAGTATTTGGGTGTTGGTTTGCACTTTGGTATTTTCCAGGATGTTTAGGAATGTGGAGTATGAGTCGTGGGATATGGTGGAGGACCTATAGCAGGCAACCACCTGGATTGCTGTTTTGCCCAGTGTTAGTTGTACCTGGAGTATCTCCGAAGTGTTGGGCTGCTAGTCTGGAGGTGTGTATATCCTTTATGAATATGGAGACACCACCGCCTTTAGTACTTCGATCCAGGTTTTGGGGCCTAAAGGTGTGGTATGAATTATAAATCCAAAAAAGAGGCCAGCACCAAGAGTAATCCCTGAGTTCATTGCAAATTCAAACCGGTTTCGGCCGTCGTGCCTTCATCAGTGAATACCATTATCATCCTATGTCATTCTTTATGTACATCCAGCACAGTGTCCCAATTAGTTAGTTAAAGAGACAGTAGTATCAAGAAACCATTAGTAATAAAAACTGAAAATACCTTTTAGTGTATGAATGAACATTCTCATATATACTTGTTTAATCTTTTGTATATTGGTTATAAATGGTCATTTAAACAAGGAGAAAAAAGAGCTCCTAGCCTAATGATCCACATCCTTTCTTTGTCATTCCAAATACTATTCCACCCTAACTTATTCACTCTATCACCCACTATCTTATCAATAATACAAAAATGGAATATTGCTGATTTGTGATCACATACATGTTTGTAGAGGGCATTCGTTTGTTGCGAATGTCACTTAGGTGTTCAGAGGTCTAGACTTTTGTCCAACATAAAAAGATGAACAGGAACATGTGGCCAAATAGACCACCCAGTCTGTCCCACAATTTGCAAAATGCTTAATCTTGTGTACCATTTGGGTATTTTTACTAGAGAACTCCTTAGACTTAGGCATATATCTACAAAAGGAGCAATGTCCACAAGAAAATGACCCAACCAGTAAGTCCCCTGTAATAGTCAGTTGTTCCAAAGAATGATTACCACCCTTTGATTTATAGTGGTTAATGTGAGACCCCAGTGTACGTCCCCGCGATAAGAAAACTTATCTCTATCCGTAAGGAGACTAGATAGTTCCTAATTAGCCAGAAGAATATTCCAATTTTTATTAATAACATTTCTGATGGTATTAATGTTCCTGCCATAGGTAGTAACAAATCAGATACTATCCACTGAGGTAGACTTTTTTCCTTTGTATTGCAATAATTCTGACCTGTCTTGTGCACTAGCCCAATTGCTGGCTGAAAGGATAGTTCCTGGTTTATAGCCCCTAGCTCTAAGTCTGTGTATTAAGTTAGTCTTATGATTTTCATAATCAACATTTGAAGAGCAGATTCTTTTGATACATAGAAATTGTGACTTTGGAATATTCCTTATAATATGATCAGGGAGTAAACTAGTTGCCTGTAAAAGGCTGTTATACTCTGGATATTTGCGGAAGACCTGGGTCGACAGAGTGTGGTCCTGGATTCTACAGATTTTGACATCAAGAAAATGAATTTCTTGGTAGTGCATATTGAGCGTAAATTCATTACCTAACTTGTTTTCATTGAGGTATTGGACAAATTCCAAAAGATATTCCGTGTCCGCCCGCCAGACCATCCAACAGTCGTCCAGGTACCGCCACCAAATATCCATGTCCCCCTGAAAAATATTGTGTGATGTATCATATATAAGGAATTCCTCAAAACAGCCCAGAAACAGATCAGCGTATGTGGGGGCAAAGGATGCTCCCATAGCTGTACCACGGACTTGCCAGTAACATTCTTGTTGGAAATAGAACACATTCTTAGTTAGAACATGCTCTGCCATACAAATAAGTCTTCTTCTTCTTTCGGCTGCTCTTGTTAGGGGTCACCACAGCAGATCAGTTGTTTCCATTTCTTCCTGTCCTCTGCATCTTGCTCTGTCACACCAATCACCTGCATGTCCTCTCTCACCACATCCATAAACCATATCTTAGGCCTTCCTCTTTTCCTGTTACCTGGCAGCTTCATCCTTAGCATCTTTTTCCCAATATACTCTGCATCCCTCCTCAGCACATGTCCAAACCAACGTAATCTTGCCTCTCTGGCTTTGTCTCCAAACCTTTCAACCTGGGCTGACCGTCTGATATACTTATTCCTAATTTTGTCCATCCTCGTCACACCCAGTGCAAATCTTAACATCTTTAACTCTGCCATGTCCAGCTCTGACTTCTGCCTTTTTGTCAATGAAACTGTCTCCAACCCATATAACATAGCTGGTCTCACTACCCTCTTATAGACCTTCCCTTTCACTCTTACTGGTACTTGTCTGTCACAAATCACTCCTGACACTCTTCTCCACCCACTCCATCCTGCCTGTACTCTCTTCTTCACCTCTCTTCCACACTCACCATTACTCTGAACTGTTGATCCCAAGTATTTAAACACATCCACCTTCGCCACCTCTACTCCCTGCATCCTTACCATTCCTCTAACTTCCCTCTCATTTACACACGTATATTCTGTCTTAGTCCTGCTGACCTTCATTCCTCTTCTCTCTAGAGCATATCTCCACCTCTCCAGGGTCTCCTCCACCTGTTCCCTACTCTCACTACAGATCACAATGTCATCTGCAAACATCATAGTCCACGGGGACTCCTGTCTGATCTTGTCTGTCAACCTGTCCATCACCATTGCAAATAAGAAAGGGCTCAGAGTTGATCCTTGATGTAATCCCACCTCCACCTTAAACGCATCCGTCACTCCCACTGAAGACCTCACCGCTGTCACACTACCCTCGTACATATCCTGTACCACTCTTACATACTTTTCTGACACTCCCAACTTCCTTATACAATACCACAACTCCTCTCTAGGCACCCTGTCGTATGCTTTCTCTAAATCCACAAAGACACAATGCAACTCCTTCTGACCTTCTCTGTACTTCTCCATCAACACTCTCTGAGCAAAGATCGCATCTGTAGTGCTCTTTCCTGGCATGAAACCATACTGCTGATCACTAATCATCACCTCTCTTCTTAACCTAGCTTCCACTACTCTTTCTCATAACTTCATGCTGTGACTGATCAATTTAATCCCTCTGTAGTTACTACAGCTCTGCGCATCACCCTTATTCTTAAAAATCGGTACCAAAACACCTTTTCTCCATTCCTCAGGCATCCTCTCACTTTCCAAGATTTCATTAAACAATCTAGTTAAAAACTCCACTGCCATTTCACCTAAACACCTCTATGCTTCCACAGGTATGTCATGTGGACCAACAGCCTTTCCGTTCTTCATCCTCTTCATAGCTATACTTACTCCCTCCTTGCTAATCCACTGCACTTCATGATTCACTATCCACACATCATCCAACCTTCTCTCCCTCTCATTCTCTTCATTCATCAGCCCCTCAAAGTACTCTTTCCATCTGCTCAACACACCCTCCTCGCTTGTGAGTACATTTCCCCTCATTATCCTTTATCACCCTTACCTGCTGCACATCTTTACTAGCTCAGTCCCTCTGCCTAGACAATCGGTACAGGTCCTTTTCTCCCTCCTTAGTGTCCATCCTTTTATACAACTCTTCATACGCCTTATCCTTAGCCTTCGCCACCTCTCTCTTTGCCATGCACCTCATCTGCTTATACTCTTGTCTACTTTCTTCATCTCTCTGACAATCCACTTTTTCTTTGCCAATCTTTTTCTCTGTATACTCTCCTGTACTTCTTCATTCCGCCCCCAGGTCTCCTTGTCCTCCTTCCTCTTTCCAGATGTCACACCAAGCACCTTTCTAGCCATCTCTCTTACTAGCTCTGCTGTAGTTACCCAGCTATTTGGTAACTCTTCACTGCCACCCAGTGCCTGTCTTAACTCTTCCCTGACCATCACCTCACAATTACCCTTTTTCAATTTCCACCATTTGATCCTTGGTGCTGCCCTCACACTCATCCTCCTCTTCTTGATCACCAATGTCATCCTACAAACTACCATCCTATGCTGCCTAACTACACTTTCCCCTGCCACCACATTACAGTCTCCAATCTCCTTCAGACTGGCCCTTCTACATAAGATATAATCCACTTGTGTGCATCTTCCTCCACTCTTGTATGTCACCCTATGCTCCTCCCTCTTGTAAAAATACGTATTCATCACAGCCATGTCCATCCTTTTTGCAAAATCCACTACCATCTGACCTTCAGCATTCCTTTGCCTAACACCATACCTACCCATTACTTCCTCATCCCCTCTGTTCCCTTCACCAACATGCCCATTGAAATCTGCTCCAATCACCAGTCTCTCACCCTTGGGTACAGTCATCACCACTTCATCCAGCTCACTCCAAACTTTTTCTTTCTCATCCATCACACACCCAACTTGTGGAGCATATGCACTAACAGCATTCATCATTAAACCATCAATTTCCAGCTTCATAAACATCACTCTATCAGACACTCTTTTCACCTCCAAAACACTCTTAGCATACTGTTCCTTCAGGATAATGCCTACGCCATTTCTCCTCCCATCCACACCATGGTAAAACAATTTGAAACAGCCTTCGATACACCTAGCCTTGCTCCCCTTCCATCTGGTCTCTTGCACACACAATACACCAACCTTCCTTCGGTCCATCATATCAGCTAGCTCTCTCCCTATACCAGTCATACTGCCAACATTCAAAGTTCCGACCCTCACTGTCACAGTCCTAACCTTTACCTGCCTTCAGGCATGCCTTCCCCCTCTTCTCCTCCTTCGGCCAACAGTAGCCCAATTTCCACCAGCACCCTGTTGGCCAACAGTACTGGTGGCGGTCGTTGTTAACCCGGGCCTCGACCGATCCGGTATGTATATCTGTACTGTTGTCTGCATGTGTGATTTGGCAAAATATTACACCGGATGCCATTCCTGACGCAACCTTCCCCATTTATCCGGGCTTGGGACCGGCACAATACAAAATAAGTAGAGTGTTAAATCCTGGTGGATAAATGTCTGCTTTGTTAAGCCAATATTCTAAAGCCTCCAGCCCAGCCTAGTGTGGAATATTAGTATATAACGCCGTGACATCCAATGAACACATTAACCAATCTGGTTCTAATTGAGTGTCACTTAGGATCCTCAGAAATTCTGTTGTGTCCTTAATCCTGGATCTGACCATAGTCAGAAGGGGCTGTAGATATTTAGTGAGGAATCCTGATAAAGGTTCCGTAAGCCACCCCATACCAGAAACTATTGATCTTCCAGGTGGTTTTTGCAAGTTTTTATGAATTTTAAGTAGCAGATATAATGTCTGTTTCTAGGGATCCTCAACTGTAAGATGTTCAAGAACTGATGTACTAATAATACCTTCCTCAGCTGCCAACTTCAAAAAGGAATCAATATCCTTTTTAATTGTTTGGTTGGGTCAAGAGGCATTAGCATGTAGTGTATCCCATTCTGGAGCTGTCTATGGGCCTCTGATAAGTAGTAATCTATATCCATAACTACAACTGCTCCTCCTTTATCGGCAGGAATAATGACTATATTATGATTATTTTTTTAATTCCCTAAGGGCTTGTTGTTCCACTCCAGACAAGTTGTGACCCAACATCCGGGATTCATATCCATGAAAGTGTAGATCTTTAAGAACTGATTGTTGAAAGATGGACACATATTTGTCCATAGGGGGCTGAAAAGTAGATTTTTTTAAATGAAAATTGGTAGATATTTGAGTCACCCTGTTGACCAAAATATAATTTTAAATTCAACAGTCTACAAAATGACAAGACATCTTTCACAATACTGTCTTCATAAACATAGAAACCAGGAACATATGTTAATCCCTTGTTTAATAGTTTAATAGCAGTTTCAGATAGTGTTACAGAGGAAATGTTGAGTACATTTGAGCATTCTGCTACTTTGGAATTATCATTTGCAACAGTGTTTCCAAATTCTTCACGTTTGTGATGTTTTCTCCCACACCTATGTTTCGCCTAAGGGGTGGTCAGCATTTTTTTGTTTCTTATGTGCTGGGGACCCCTGAGTGAGCCTATGCTCTGTTTCTGTAACCAATATTTAAGGGAAAATTTGAAGGTTACTTAGTGGTTCTGCCCAATGCGCAAATCCACACAAACACGGGTTTTTAAAGCAGAAAGTTAAAAGGGATAGAAATGCTGCCCAAACGGCCAATAAGCTACAACCACTCTCACAGATAGGCGGAAAGGCTTTCCTCGGTCACAAAAAGGTATGGTGTACTCAGAAACTACGAAAACAATCTTGAATACAGCAAAATCTGTAACTGGACTATACGGGTTAAGAAAAAGGCAGGAAGAAAGGCAAACAAGCTAGATTTTTTTTTTGTTTTTTATTTTCTTTTTTACAGGTAAACGGAGAATAAACTTACCGAGCGCAAATAGGACAACAGTGCAAAGTTTAAAACTCACTATGATTGCAATAAACGGCAAGCAAATACTTAAAACACAGTAAAGACTAGCACACTTGAGTTTGTAGCTAAAATTACAGTAAATGCAGGTGAATTTAGGGCGAGAAAATGGCAGAACAAGTGCAGTAAGCAGTAATATAAGCAGGTAAAGGAGTGATACTTAGATTGAATCAGAAAAAGTCTCTCTTTGTCCTCTCTGCTGCTCTTGTAGGCTTTAGGATGCCAAAAGGGGATCCATGGAGCTTAAACAAGGTCAAAAAACGAGCAAACATGGGTTTTTAAGGGAGAAAGTTAAAAGGCGTAGAAATGATACCCAAATGGCCAATAAGGTACAATTTCTGAGTTTGAAACCACTCCTCTTGCGACTGTTAGGCTGCCCAGTGCTTACCACTCTCACTGATAGGTGGAAAGGCTTCCCTCGATCACAAATAGGTATGGGGCACTCAGAAACTACGAAAACAGTCCTGAATATAGCAGAATCTGTAACTGGACTCTACTGGTTAAGAAAAAGGCAGGAAGAAGGGCAAACAAGCTAGATTTTTTTTTTTGTTTTTTATTTTCTTTTTTACAGGTAAATGGAGAATAAACTTACCGAGCACAAAAAGGACAACAGTGTAAAGTTTAAAACTCACTATGATTGCAATAAAAGGCAAGCAAACACTTAAAACACAGTAATGACTAACACACTTGAGTGTGTAGCTAAAATGACAATAAATGCAGGTGAATGTAGGGCGAGAAAATGGCAGGACAAGTGCAGTAAGCAGTAATATAAGCAGGTAAAGCAGTGATACTTAGATTGAATCAGAAAAAAGTGTCTCTTTGTCCTCTCTGCTGCTCTTGTAGGCTTTAGGATGCCAAAAGGGGATCCATGGAGCTTAAACAAGGTAAAAAAACGAGCAAACATGGGTTTTTAAGGGAGAAAGTTAAAAGGCATAGAAATGCTGCCCAAATGGCCAATAAGCTACAATTTCCAAGTTTTAAACCACTCCTCTTACGACTGATGGGCTGCTCAGTGCTTAACACTCTCACTGATAGGCGGAAAGGCTTCCCTTGATCACAAAAAAGGTACGGGGCACTCAGACTATGAAAACAGTTCTGAATACAGCAGAATCTGTAACTGGACTATACTGGTTAAGAAAAAGGTGGAAAGAAAGCCAAACATGCTAGTTTATTTTTTTCCCCCATTTTTACAGGCAAATGGAGAATACACTTAGCGAGGGCAAATACAGTAAAAGGACAACAGTGCACAGTTTAAGACTCACTACGACTGCAATAAAAGGCAAGAAAATGTGGTGCTGGCTAGCACACTTGAGTCTGTAGCTAAAATTACAATAAATGCGGTTGAATTTTGGGCAGAAAAAAATAGCAGAACAAGTGCAGTAAGCAGTAATATAAGCAGGTAAAGCAGTGATACTTAAGATTGAATCAAAAAAGTCTCTCTTTGTCCTCTCTGTTACTCTTGTAGGCTTTAGGATTCCAAAAGGGGATCCACAGAGCTTAAACAAGGGCAAAAAACGTGCAAACATGGGTTTTTAAGGCAGAAAGTTAAAAGGAATAGAAATGCTGCCCAAATGGCCAGTAAGCTACAATTTCTGAGTTTGAAGCCACTCCTGTTGTGACTGATAAGACTGCCCTGTGCTTACCACTCTTACTGATAGGTGAAAAGGTGTCCCTCGATCACAGAAAGGTATGGGGCACTCAGAAACTATGAAAACAGTTCTGAATAAAGCAGAATCTGTAACTGGATTATACTGGTTAAGAAAAAGGCAGTAGGAAAGGCAAACAAGCTATTTTTTTTTCTTTTTTACAGGTAAATGGAGAATACACTTAGCAGGGGCAAATACAGTAAAAGGACAACAGTGTGCAGTTTAAAACTCACTATGATTGCAGTAAAAGGCAAGCAAATACTTAAAACACAGTGCAGGCTAGCACACTTAAATGTGTAGCTAAAATTTCAATAAATGCAGATGAATTTAGGGCGAAAAAATGGCAGAACAAGTGCAGTAAGCAGTAATATAAGCAGGTAAAGCAGTAATACTTGGATTGAATCAAACAAGTCTCTCTTTGTCCTCCCTGCTGCTCTTGTAGGCTTTATGATGCCTGAAGGGGATCCACAGAGCTTAAACAAGGGCAAATACTGTGCAAACACAGGTTTTTAAGGCAGAAAGTTAAAAGGGATAGAAATGCTGCCCAAATGGCCAATAAGCTGCAATTTCTGAGTTTGAAGCCACTCCTCTTGCGACTGATAGGCTGCCCTGTGCTTACCAGTCTTACTGATAGGTGGAAAGGCTTCCTTCGATCACAGAAAAGTATGGGGCACTGCAGAAACTATGAAAACAGTTCTGAATACAGCAGAATCTCTAACTGGATTATACTGGTTAAGAAAAAGGCAGGAAGAAAGGCAAACAAGCTAGATTTTTGTTTTCTTTTTTACAGGTAAATGGAGAATACACTTAGGGCAAATACAGTAAAAGGACAACATTGCACAGTTTAAAACTCACTACGATTGCAATAAAAGGCAAGGAAACACTTAAAACACAGTACAGGCTAGCACACTTGCGTGTGTAGCTAAAATTACAATAAATGCAGTTGAATTTAGGGGGAAAAGTGGCAGAACAAGTGCAGTAAGCAGTAATGTAGGCAGATAAAGCAGTGATACTTAGATTGAATCAAAAAAGTCTCTCTTTGTTCTCTCTGCTGCTCTTGTAGGCTTTAGAATGCCAGAAGGGGATGCACGGAGCTTAAACAAGGGCAAAAACTGCACAAACACAGGGTTTTAAGGCAGAAAGTTAAAAGGGATAGAAATGCTACCCAAATGGCCAATAAGGTACAATTTTTGAGTTTGAAACCACTCCTCTTGCGACTGATAGGCTGCCCAGTGCTTACCACTCTCACTGATAGGTGGAAAGGCTTCCCTCGATCACAAAAAGGTATGGGGCACTCAGAAACTACGAAAACAGTCCTGAATACAGCAAAATCTGTAACTGGACTCTACTGGTTAAGAAAAAGGTGGGAATAGAGGCAAACAAGCTAGATTTTTTCTTTTCTTCTTTTTTACAGGTAAACGGAGAAAACACTTAGCAACAGCAAATACAGTAAAAGGACAACAGTGCACAGTTTAAAACTCAATATGATTGCAATAAATAGGGGGAGAGAAAACCAGTTTAGATCAGAAAACAATGCCAGCAAATTAAGACAGTGCAGAACTCTGAACAGTTAAAAAGTGCCAAAAAATATACTTAACAGCTCTATTTCCAGATTGTTTGAAAAGCACTGTCGGGCAGAACACAAGGAGATTCTAGCAATGGTATGCAGCAGTTTATAAACAGGGACTCATTTTATACAAGCAAGCCTTGAAACAATCAGATAGCACAAAAGCTGTTAGACCAGTTTTACCAACTTTAAGAACACTACAGGAGTAGGGGGAGAGAAAACTGGTTTAGATCAGAAAACAATGCCAGCAAATATATAAATAATTCAGTCAAGCAAAAATTAAGGCAGTGCAGAACTCTGAACAGTTAAAAAGTGCCAAAAAATATACTTATTAGCTCTATTTTCAGATTGTTTGAGAAGCACTTTCAGTCAGAACACAATGAGATTTTAGGAAATGGTATTCAGCAATTTACAAACAGGGACTATTTTTATACCAGCAAGCCTTGAAACAATCAGATAGCACAAAAGCTGTTAGACCAGTTTTACCAACTTTAAGAACACTACAGGAATAGGCGGAGAGAAAACCAGTTTAGATCAGAAAACAATGCCAGCAAATATATATAAATAATTCAGTCAAGCAAAAATTAAGACAGTGTATAACTCTGAACAGTTAAAAAGTGCAAATGCTGAAGGTTTATGGCTGACTAAGTTTGCAGATGACTACAAGCTAGGCATTATCATCAGCTGCCCTGCAGACACTAACATTCTTCAGGAAGGTTTCTCTCCAACTAAGAAATGGTGCCAAAGTCATGGTCTTAAACTCCATGTTAAGAAATGCATAATTGTATCCTTTTGGAAATCAACCATCCCGGCTAATTACCATGTTGATAATACACCTCTAAGAGTTGACTCAGTGGTCATGGATCTGTGTGCGCACATTGACAAGTAGCCTTACCTTTGACATGTTATATTGTTGTATTTTGACCATTTCTCTGAATTTGTATTGACAATTTTTAATGCTTGCACTTAAGTTATTTTTTTTTTTAACTTTATCATTGAAAACAAATGTATTATATTTGACCGATAACTGGAGAGTACTAACTTGTGCAGTCTGTGTAATTTCATTATAACAATTTTTATCTGAAAGAAGAGATACATTGCACAAAGGTTCTGTTGTATCTAACTGGATAAACCAAGTACTAAAAAATACACTGTTGGAATATGCAAAAGCACATTAAAATTTCTTCCAGTGCTGTGCATTGTTCGGTTAAAAGTGAAAATTATAAGTAGAGGTAATGAAACTTAAATCCACATTGTTTTAATTAGATGGCAAAGACTTAATTGCAGGCTGTTCTGTGCAGATGACTGGTAATTATCAGGGATTGGGATTTTAATTTACCTTTTGATTCTCTTTTAGGCTGACTTTGCAGTGGAGGCTCTGGCAAAGGCCACCTATGAGCGACTGTTCCGCTGGCTGGTACATCGCCTCAACAGGGCTTTGGATAGGACCAAGAGGCAGGGTGCTTCCTTTATAGGTATCCTGGATATTGCTGGCTTTGAGATCTTTGAGGTGAGTTTAATGCACATTTTGAATCTAGCCCCAAACAATGTTGGCTTACTATCATTTGCAGAGGGTTTCCTCTCATATTGTACATTAACAGCCTGATGTCACTCAGAAACTGATATGGCTTCAAATTCTGTGTTAATAAGTTCTCTTTGTTTTGCTTATTAATATTTAAATCCCCCTGTACTTTAGATATTACTTAACAGAATAGTGGTACAGAATATTACAAGTTCTTCCATTTATATCACAAAAGGACAGATGGTGCTCAGGGCAACCAATAAACTGTAGTAAAGCACCACACCAATGTAGAAAGCACGAACAGTTTATTCACTCCGCACACTAACGCTTTTTATAACACAAAACGTTTTCGTCTTCAACTTCGTCAGATAATGAAAAGCAACCACTACATAGTCATATATATACACACACACACCCTATTTAGAACCAATTAAAAGTACCAGTCATCAGAAGAGAACCATTAAATTAATTAAAATGCTCAGAAATAAAATCATGTTATCTAAATATTTGTAAACATTAATCAATGAAAGTAGTAAATATATAAATGTTGTAAAACTTTCTTAAATTTAAAAGTCATGAATAATTATCAAACAATTAAAAATAATGACAAATGTAAAATGTTAAAACCTAACTCAATAAATAAATCATTTCTTGTCTCCCTCTAATGGCGAACCTAAAATTAACATGTTGTATAACCATTTGTAGTAAAATGCAAAATGCTCAATGTGTAAAAGCTAGCACAATAGATAAATCATTTCAAATCTCCCTCTAATGTCGAACCTAAAAGTAACTAGTGAAATGCCGTTTGTAATAAAATATAAAATGCTCTTTGACATTGAGCATGTATGGGAAGTCTGTTCCATAGCATGGGCAGTCTCTGGGTTATGAACCTGTCCCTCTAGCATGTTCTGTTGATTGTGGACATGAGGTTGAGGTCTCTGGAGTGTGTGGTGTGGAGGGATTGGGATTTCTTTAGATATAGTATTTCTAACAGAGCTGGGTCAGACATGGCTTTGTAAGTCAAGCAGAGATTGCCTCCATGGAAAACCAAAAACTGAATTTTTTTTTGCAATCTCCTTATTATTAATACAAAGGAAGGCCCCTTCAGGACCCCAAATCCACAAACCAAACTAAGAAACAAACAGATAATCCACAAATTCCAGAACAGAACAGCACACAGGAAAAAAAGTCATACTCAGCGTTAATGTTGAAAACCACCAGCTTTAATGTTGAAATCCAGTATACAAAATCCCAAAGTATAAGAACTTTCGTCCCAATAAAATTAAGGAACTTCATCAGATAATTCCATAAAAATGAATTCCAGTTTAAATACCTTTATACTTTCTAAAAATAAGCCAGTAAATACACAGCAGTCACAGTATTTCACTGACTCAGTGCTGAGCCTGTGTCCCATTTATCTGGCAACCTTCATTAATATCTCTACTGCATATGTCTAACTGCATGGCCACTGCAGTTCCACTAACGGCTAGAGGTCTGGCCTTCCTCTTTAGATTAGTTCAGATACTTACTTCTGCAGACTAACACAAGGAAAACTTATAGAAGTAAGTGATCTTAATTTTCCATGTTGGCTTCCTCCAAGGTGTACTAGGTCATTTTCTGCTGCTGTAAATGCAGTTTTGGATTATCCCTCATATTTTTGATAATGACCTCAGTTAGTCTTCCATCAAAGTTCCTTGTGCTACTGTTTCCAGATTCCATCAAGGCTTCAGTTCTTTGCCTTTGAAAGTGTGCATCAATGTTCTGTGAATGTACCCTTCTCACTATAGCTCCAGTCAAGGATAGTTTTCTTTCTTAGGGTCTTCTGAAAGAAAGAAAAATTTTCCAATGCTTGAACCAACTTCTTCAACATAATTAAAATATTTATCCTGGAAAACTCCTTCTAGTGGCATTCTCATCAGGAAGAATTATTTAATAATTGCAAGTTTTATCTTTCAGTCTTTTTTTTTACCTGGGCTTGGAAAAAGACATGGTGTCCATAAATACAAACCATTTTTTTCTTGTCATCAGGATTAATTGTTTAATAATTGCAAGCCTTGTATCTCAATCTTTTTATCTGGGCATGGAAAAAGACAAGGTGTCCATAAATACAGACAATTCTTTCTTGTCTAATGTAGCCACTGATTCTAACTTCAGAATGTTATTTTATCTTTTTTTCTGGTTATTGTAGTAGAAATTAATATTTGTTGCAGTGTATAGATGTCCACAGATGGCTTAGATTTTATGTGGACAGGGGACATTTTGCCAGAAAAGACTCTTAGTGATTTGGATAGTTAAAAAACAAACAAACAAAAAAACATTGGTTGCAAAGTCTCTACGATTATGTTAGTCATATGACTAACAGACTACATTAACTCCTACTACAAAACATTTATTAAACCCTTGCTTTCTAATCCTAGAGAACAGTCTAAAGCACTGGCTACCTGTCGGGCCTTTTTCCATTATTCTGCTTTGGATGATATTAGTGTAGCATCTATGAAGACATTCTGAATATTATTGCAGAACATTGTAATAGACAACTAGGTCTAGGTATTCCTTTGGTACCACAATTATTATTTAATATACTTTTGTATGCTGTCATGAGGGAGCCCACCCTGGAAGAACAGCTTGGGCTCTGCCTACTGATACCTAAGATGGAGTTACTTATGCCAACCACAGATGTTATGTACTTACTGTAATGACAAAGCTAGATGAGTAACTCTATCCTCAGTAACATGCCTGCCCACCATCCCCCTTCATATAGAGGTGGATATTTATGTACTATCTGTTTTGCATGCCATGTTATAGATCTGTTTAGGAAGCTGTTTATACAGAGCACTGTGGATAAAAGGGGATGGACTTGTATCCTGGGAAACTTTAGATCCCAAGCTGCTTGTTAGCTGATGGCAGGCTCAGGGTGGATCTGCTTAAGTAATTCAGTCATTATGTTAAGTACATGTCTTAGTTATCCAGTGGAATAACACGTAGGGGTCACTATTGTTGCTGGACATTTACAGTGCCTTGAGTAAGTAACACTGCAGATAGTATAGAAGTTGTTGACATAAAACTGCAGTGATATGCAGGACTGGGTAGAAGGATGAATAAGGATTTGAAAAGCTTGGTGGCACTGTTGGAAACATTACAACTTACATTTACTGGAGCAACATGTAGAGTAATGCTTGGAGAATTAGTCAACATTTGGAGTAGAAACAACAGCAAATTTAATTGACTGGAACAAAATGCAAAATAATGTATCTGTAAAACAAAAACCTAGGACAGTAGTCTGTGTTTTGCAGAGAAGCATCAGTTAATATTGAAAAGAGCTAGGGTAAACAAATCAGGTTGCATAAAGGCAAGTAAGCAGTGTAAGGAAAGATAATTGGGCATTGGTATATATAGGAGGATACATCACTGGTTACAAACAAAAGGCTTTGAAGGCCCTCTGCAGAGGGTAACTGTTAGGGTTTTTTTTCTTCCAGTGTCATGCATTCCACCAAACTCCTCACATATTCTATTTCACTTGCTTGGTGGTGATGCTAGGGGGTAGCCTTCCATTAGCACACCATGATGATCAAGTGTCCGTGTAGGCCATGTCCAGCCCCTTTTCTTGTCTTCAGCTTTTATAGTTTGGGTTTCAGTCCTGGTTTTAGAGCAGAGTCCTTACTTTCAGTATTGAAATCTTCAAAGTGTGTTTTCAGTGTCCATATCACTGGCTGTGACCTGCAGCTGTGCTTATTTTATTACCCAGGCTGAGAGCACAGCATGAAGGAATGCCACATATGGCAGAGATGTAGTCCAGATGGCAGTAGAAGAAATCACAGGAAGATTGAGACCTACTTGACCTCTGACAGGATAGCAGCATTTGAGTGCACCAGCTCAGTGGTATCATATCTGATTCCATACAGCACAAGGAAAAGACAAGAGATTAGGAGGCTTAACATTAACCAAAGCCACTTCATTTATGTTGTAAATGCTGCTTCTGCTCCTTAGCACTCTGTATGCTTTCCCTTGACTAATGGGGATTCAACTCATACACATTCTTGACTGATGCAATCACCTCTACCTCCATGTTTGGGAAATAAGTCCTGGGAGGTTAATACCCCCCATGATTAAGTATGTGGAACAGTGTGGCAGCTGGCCTGCTTGATTTAGGCAAGTGTTCAAGTTCAGCAGTGTGAGTTCTTTAAACTCAGAACACTGATTATGTACTCTCTTTGCCTCCCCCGATACAAACTAGATTCTCTGCCAAGGGTGGAGGAGACCTCTGCTGTTTCCATGCATAGAAGGCCCTCACTGCACATGGTGTTTTCAGAAGTGAAGGCACTATATGACATTCTCATAATTTCAGGAATACATTGTTATAGAAAGTAAAATACACTTGTGCAGGACCCTTCACAAATGTCTTATGAGTGGGTTCTTTCTCACATGTGAGACCCTAAGTGCCAGGAGCCTGGCATCTGATGGCTGTCTACTCTTCAGTCACACATCTCTTCCAAGCAAAGTAAATGCAGGCCTTCCCTTGCTAAAGTTAGGAGTAGGAGACTGTTTCTTATCCCAAGTTTTTTTGGGAGGATGATTTTAAGGGTACTAAAGACGTACAGTAATAGTGACACCTCCCTTCCTTATTTCTTCCCGTGACCCTTGTTTTGGAGCAAACCTAAGCCTCATGAGATCTTCTGTGGAGTACCTTTTGTTCCTTTGCTGTGGCCTGAGAAAAGGCACAAACTTTAAATGGTAAAGTGTGATGTAAACCATTGAGACATTCTTTTCAAAGAACTTGGGTGCTAGTTAAGTGTGCAGGAAACATCCAGGTTCTTCTGCTCCTAAGAAGACAAATGCCTTCTAGAAATGTCCAGTGGAGTAGAGTAACATCCTCACTATACATCCTGGACAGATCCTTACATGATGTCTGTTGTCCAAAGTAGGTCACAGAGTCTACATCATCCATTAATCTTGCTTCTAGTTAAGGATTCAAATTCTTGGACAGAGTAGGGAAGATAATATTTTTCTTTGTCACTTTGGGCCTTAGAACACCTAATAATTGTCTCAGAAGTCCTAGTTTCAGTCCTTCCATATAGATTAGGATGTGCAGAATCTTGCAAGTCTGCTTGATCCCTTGCCACAGTTCTTTCATGTGTTTCCTCATAGCCTGCCACATTTTCTTATTACACTGATATTTTAGCCAGGTCAGCAGTATTTAGTATGTATCTGTACTGGATAGTATGCCCCAGGCTTTCCTCTTTCAAAGATGAGCTGAGAAATGCTGTTCTAGGTTTCCTGTTGAGAGATGCAGTCTTTGGCCTCACTTCACAAGACTTCATGGAGAATCCGCAGAAGAGGATGTTGATATTGACAAATGTAGAAGGACACAACCACCGATGAGTTTGTTTCTTCTTGGTAAGGTTAAGTGTCAGAAAGTGCTCCCTTCTCCCTCTGAAGTCCCCTATGATGTTACAGGTTATTCTGTGACAGTCCTGTTGTTTCCAGGACTGCATATTGGAGGCTAGTTCTAAAAGATGCCATGGATTAGAAAGCCATAAACAAGAACTAGTAGATTCCGGATGTGGCTTCAAACAGTCACATCTTAGTTTCATATGTACTTACTAAGTATGCCATCTAGGAGACATTTAAGAAGCTTAGCCCAAATTACCAGTTTTCCCAAAGCATAATCTGGTTAAGTGGCTTGCCAAAGGTCACACAGTGGTCAACAAAATATGGAAATATGCAGATCCTTTACCCTTGGCACAGGAATTAGCTCATTAGCAAACAATCCTTTGTAGTAACTATGAGACAGTCTCTTTGAATGTTCTTTTTAGATCGTTGTTTTAGGATTCCAAACTGTTGGGGTTATCTTGCCAAATAACCTGGATGTCCAGCCAGGGTACCAAAGCCAATACCTTCCATACAGCTGTACATATGACATATGTCGAGCCTGCAGGCATAAGGGTACATAAGCAGATGCATGAGTGTGAAAACCTCAGAATATTTCAAAGCTGGGAGACCTGGAGACACCTGAGGATACAAGATATTTAAGGTCAACTAAGAGGGGAGAAGGCAGAGAATGTCTCTTCTTGGTCTTTGAGAGGTAGGGAAAACCAAGTTAAAGACAAAGAAGGGGGGTGGATGTTTGGGAAGGAAAACTGCAACAGTGGTCAATAGGACATTTACTGTTATGGTAAGTTCTACACAACTGTACTATGCCCTTCCTTAGATCACTGTTGCAGTATTCCAAACTGTTGAGTGATTCCCAAAGCTCAAGTGAGTGGAAAGGGTTGATGTTATGATAAGTTCTTAGACATCTGTACTTTCTCTTCCACTGTGAGCTTCCCTGAAATATCAGCCTTTCTAGAGGTGAGGAACAGTAAGTGGCTTGTGATAGCTTTGCACCTCTGAGTCTCTTCTACTGCATTTTGTTTTTTACATAGGACTGGGTTTATTCATTTTGTGCAAGTAGGTGCTTGCCTGGCTTAGATTCTTTGGGAAATAAACAAAAGGGTTCATAGTGTTGTCATTTTATTGGCCAGAGGGCTTATTAGTTAGTTTTCTGTTTTTTTTTTTCTGTGCTGCTGGACATTTTGTGCGTTTGCATGGCTCAGCAGTGCCCTGTACAGTAGCAAACACTAGAAAGAATGGTTCATAAAATTGTACCCTGTAAAGCAACAGTATAGTGCAAGTACCTTGTGCACCAACAAACATAGAGCAGCTGGTTGGGAGTCAAGTGGCAATACCTACAAGTTTAGTTGAATTCAGCATTGTGTAAACATTAAAGTTAGTAGAATTTAGTACTGTGTAGCATAATCTGCTCCAAAAAAGCACTCTTACTAGCCTTCTCTCCCCAATACACCACCCTCTTGAAGCTCACAATTAAAAGGACTGGACAGTATGGATATGCAGTTTCCTAATTTCTCTGTAGCCACCTTGGTGAATATGAGCATTTTGAAACAATGTAGCAATTGCCACGTTTCTTGACAACCACATAATCCTTGAAGAAGCAGGCACACTATGTGAGCAGTGTACTTATACAATGACACTGGAGGCTAATGTCTTGCATGCAAGGGCACATCAGGTTGTTGAGGCCATGCACACAACACCCACCTTACATAGTACACAACACACACACACACACACGGACTAGCATATGCTGAGGTACTTAAAAAGCATCTTCCTACATAACAAAGATTGCCTAGATCACTCATTGTCAGAGCTGTGTCTCAACAAGCCTAAAGGCACTCAGAAAAGAACACCACCTAATGCCGTTCATACTGTCACTCTTAGTGGAGCTCCAAACAGGAAGGCCCTAGGACACACACACAAACTTTCCAGGACTGTCATCATAGGAAACTCCATTGTAAGATATACAGATGCCCCTCTAGCCAGGCTGAACAAGGAGAAGATAATTGTTAGTTATCTGGAACCAGACTCCACCAACTCAAGCATGCACTCAAGTCATTACGCCTCAGGTACCAGTATGATTCCATCATAGTCCATGTAGGTTTAAATGACCTAAGGTGTACCTCCCTGGACTATGTGAAGAGAAACTTTTTGGAGCTTTCAGACTGTGTATCTCAGGCTGGTATCTGTCTAGCATTGAGCAGCATATTACCATAACTGAAGATGATGCCACAATATGAGCAAAAGCAGTTGATTTCAACAACTGACTGTTTTCTGGTGTCATTCAAAGGGTATCCAGTATTTGTCAGCTTAGGAGGATGTGGTTAGCAGACCACCTTGCTTTGCCAAGGATGGTCTGCACCTCTCCCCTCTAGGCTTTGGAATACTGGCTAAAAGTTTATCCACCCCCATAGTGCCTTTTTTAGGCAATGCCAAATTGACAAACCTAACAACATAACAAAATCAGCTCAACTGAACCTCAGGGTGTTACTGCTCAATGACAGGATCCTAACCAAAAAAACTATGCTTCCTCCAAGCCCTCCTCACATTCAAGAATATGGACATCCGTGCAGCTACAAAGACATAGGTTCGTAGATTAGTACTAGGTTAACTGCTGTTGTGGGCCATTTTAAGCCTAGCCTATTAACCTGTCTGAGAATCAAACCCTGCAGTTTGTGTCTCCGAGAGTATCCCGGCAGTGCAAGGTTTCAGTGCCTTTCACACTTTTAGATCAGTAGCTGCACAGACAAAGTCTAAAGAAGGAAGTGTCTCAATGTGTAACATTAACAAACATACCTTTAGGGTGGTCAAACAGAATGATGTGTTGGAGTTCCTGCACGTGCAGATCACCATATACAAAAATCCTGTAACATTTCCTAGCCAGGTATAGGTCACCATGTATATACCAAGAAGCTCACACTGCATATTTTGACCTACTGGAGACAGTTACCATCCAATCAAACACCTTACTCGTGAGAGACTTTAATTACCCCTCAGTAGACTGGGAATCTTACACAGCCTTAAATCTACAGGAACACAGATTCCTGGACTTCGTAAATACAAACGCCCTTGAGCAACTAGTGGATACACCCAGTAGAGACTTCAAAGTAACTTGACCTTGTGCTTACAAATATGGGAGAATGCTATACCCCACCCCCATTGTCTCATGCTACCTGGTAAGGTCAGTTCATAAAGTTGTCTCCTTCCAAATCAAAATCAACTCCGTTATCCCATTAAAACCAGTAACAGGAACTATTCCAAGGCAAACTAGCAATGTTTTAATTAAGTGATGGATTGTCAAAATTCAATGCTCTTCCAAACTCAGGGAACCCAGCAGCCTATGCTGAATTGCTATCAGAAACTTCATAGAGGCTGCAGTACCCGCCAGAAGTAAGCCCAGGACTAGCCCTAGAAATATATCACCCTGGTGGTATCCCAAGTTCAACAGGATGTACAACAAAAGGAAAAAAAAAATGACAAAAATCAGGAACGGTTGTTAGGTCTTTTGGCTTTTCTCAGTTAGGGGTCGCCACAGCGGAACTCCGGTCTGCTAATGCTTGGCAGTAGATTTTTACGTGCCAAGTTGCCGGCCCTGATGCACAACCTTCAACGAAGGTACGCCCATTCACGCATGTCTCTACACAGGAGACGCTCTAGCTGAGAATCAAACAGGACAACGTCTTACTGTGAGGCGACAACGCTACCGCAGCACCACTACTGCAGTAATTCCATTAAAATTAGAATCTCTCTCATCAGAGTAAATGGGCAACTAAGAGGGCTAATTAGGTCAAGCAAAGCCAACTTTGAGGTTAAGATAGCCTCCCAAGTGAAAGATAAACGTAAGGCTTTCTGCAGCTATGTCAGAAACCTCAAGGGCAGCACAGAACAGTGTGCTGAACTGGTGGTTAATGGTACCACATTCACTGAGCCTGGCGGTATAGCAAACCTGTTATTGGACAAATTCAGTTCCACTTTTACCTACTTCTGACCCCAAACCTATTCCTCAAAAATACCGTCAAACATGACCCCTCCAGCTATAACTAGGGAGTATTTACTGATTGCACTCACTGAAGCCAAGAACACAGCCTCAGTATGCCCCATCAACATCCCAGGATGCCTTCTGAGTAGTTTAAACTGACTTATCAGGACCCCTGGAGTCACTGTTTAACTATGGTCTTAAAACAAGCTTTGTGCTACATGAATGGAGGACTGCAGTAGTCATCCCCCTTTATAAGGACAACCTTCAATAGATCCTGTAAAATACAGACCCATTAGTCTGACTAGTCTTATTTGCAAAGCCATGGAAAGAATTGTCTTGGAAATTATCAACAAGGATACAGTAGATCCCCAGACACTGGCTCCATCCCAGTTTAGCTTTGTCAAAGGAAGGTTATGCATACTGAATCTGGTGGACTTCTTTGAAAAGGTCACTAAGGTAGTAGATGGGGGAAATTGTGCAGTTGGTACAATACCCAACTTTGGCATTTTCAAAAAAATTATGGAACTAGGTATAAACCCCATTATAACTCACTGGATAGCTAGCTGGCTCACTGATAGTACCTAGGAGGTTAGAAATGGTTAGGCTACCTTCACAAAAAGTCCAATCACCAGTGGAGTCCCTTAGGACTGTTTGCTGGGCCCACTCCACTTTGGTATCTACTTCTCGGATGTTAAAGCTAATGTCATAGGCTTTTGGCTGACCAAGTTTGCAAATGATTGCAAACTGGAAGCAGTCATTGAATCTCCCCAAGATAATAGGTTCATAGGTTCATAGCTTCATACTAGGCTATCTGCCCTAGGGCATTTATAAGCCTAGCCAGAATGTGTTTGGCTTTCGCCACCCATTTTAAGTTTATTTTGCTATGCCCTTTTTCAAGGTTAGTATACTGTGCCTGTGTCTAACAGTGACACAGAAGTGATACCCGGGTTAAACCTACGATCTCCCATCCATTCATCAAGATTCCTCTTGAAGAGAGTCAATGAGGGACTCTGCCTAACCTGGACTGGGATTTTATTCCAGAGTGAAGGGAGCCTCTGGGTTATGAATCTGTCCCTCCAGCATGTCCTATTTATTTCAGTGCTGAGGTTCAAGTCTCTCGAGCGCGTAGCTCGATGGGATTTGGATTTTCTGAGGTGCAGCATGTCCATTAATTCCGGGTTGGACATGGCTTTATACATCAGGCACAGATCGCCTCTGAACAGGCGGTATGCCACTGAGTAGAGCTGGAGTTTCTTTAACCGGGCAGCATATGGCATCTGTTTGAGCCCTTTGATCCTCTTGGTGAGGTACTTTTGGGGTCTTTCCAGTTGCTGCAGGTGTCTGGTAAGGTACATCCCAAAGGGGCATTGTACTCAATTATGGGCCTGATGAGGGATGAGTAAAGAGGCACGATGACCTCCCCTGATCTAGATGTGAATCCCTTCACGATTAGGTGGGCTATATAAAATGTTTTTCTAACCACTTTGGCCACATGGTTGTCAAATGAGAGATTGCTATCAACTTGGGTCCCCAGGTCCCTAATTACTTCTTCTGTACTTAATGGATTACCACCTATGTGGTAATTTGTGGGCACTTTGTTTTTGCCAAAGGGGATGACTATACACTTTTTGGCATTTAGCTTGAGGCCATGGCTCTGGCACCAGTTGTCTGTTTCTATGAGGCCCTTTTGGAGGATGCTTGTGTCGGCTGGAGAGTCGATTATGGCGCCCAGTTTGCAGTCATCTGCGAACTTGGTCAGCCACAGTCCTTCCGTGTTGGCCTGTACCTCCCTAGAAATATATACCGAACAAGAGAGGTCCCAGGACTGAGCCTTGTGGGATACTACTTGTAACTGGTTTGGAGTCTGACATGGCTCCAGCAATTCTAACCATGTGGGTTCTGTCCTTGAGCCAGTTTGCAATCCATCTAGTGACATAGGGGTTTATATTTAAGCTGGTGAGCTTATCTATAATGCCCGAGTGGGGTATTGTATCGAAAGCTTTTGCGAGGTCCAGGTAGGCTGTGTGGACCATCTTCCCCTCGTCAATGGCCTTGGTGACTGTTTCAAAGAAATCAACCAGGTTTAAGAGGCAGGATCTGCCCTTAATAAAGCCGAACCGGGTAGGATCCAGTGTCTGTAGGTCCCCAATATCTTTATTTATGAGGTCCATGATGATCCTTTCCATAGCTTTGCAAACCAAGGCTAGTCAGGCTTATGGGGCGATAGTTTCCAGGATCCGTTGAGGCACCACCTTTATGGAGAGGGACCACTGTTGCTGTATGCCACTCTTTGGGTACATATCCTGTAGTAAGGCTGAGATTGAACAGTAGTTTTATGTTTGGGTTTAGCTCTTCTTGGAGTTCATGTAGGACGCAGCCCGGAACACCGTCTGGTCCCATTGATGCTGTGTTTTTTGCTTTGGAGAGGGTGGCTCTTACCTGAGCATATGAGATGTCAGGGGGCAGCACTCTGCTGGGATAGATATTCACCCTTTTGGTGGGGAGAGGGGGGAGAAGTTTACGCTGAACCTGTCAGCTAGGATGTTGGCAATGTCTGTGGGTTCGGTGTATTTTTTGTCATTTTGGACTAATTCTGAGCATATCTGGGAATTCCCACCCAGGTTCCTAACATAACTAAAGAAAGCCTTGTGATTATCCTTAGTGTCCTGTGCAATTTTTCTCTCGAAGCTGGCCTTAGATGATTTTATGAGTGCCCGTAGTTTTTTGCTAATACTGATCAGAGATGCCTTCCCTTTTTGGGATTTTGCTCTATCATGTAGTAGCTTCCTCCTTCTAGTGTATAGTTTGTTTATGGCTGGGGTCCACCAGACAGGACGTCTGCCTTTAGAGGATTGGGCCTTGGTTTTATTTGGGATCGCATGATCCATGCATTCCTGAAGGTGTTCATAGAATGCGTTTATAAAGGATTCAGCAGTCTGGGCCGTATTTTCCACAGGCCCGGGGGCTTTGAAGGATTCCACCTCGGTTTTGAGGAGTATGAAATTTGCTTTAGAGAAGTTTTTCACTGTGGTTTTCTGGACAAGGGGTGGGGTCGGGATGTGAATATCCAGTGAGATTAGTTTATGGTCTGATCTTACCAGTGAGGGATACACTTCTGGTCTGGAGCATAGAGTCCCCATGTTGGTGATGATCAGGTCCAGTATGTGTTCCCCTCTTGTGGGAGTGGTAACAAGTTGTTCCATAGCATTTGAGTTTATAAATTCTAGGAACCTTTGAGCTAGGGTGTTGGAGCTAGAGTAATGCTCCCAGTCTATGTTTGGGTAGTTGATGTCGCCCAATATAATGGTGTTTGGAGAGACCTTCATATTTTCCTGTGTTCTCAGGAAGGCCGAGTGGGGTTCCTGTGTTTGGGAGGGTGGTCTGTAGCAGGCTATAAACTGGAAGGCAGTTTTACCCACTGTTAGTTGCACATGGATAGTCTCTGATGCTTCGTGCTTTGCCACCAACCTGGAGGTGTGGGTATCTTTGATGAATATCGATACTCCCCCTCCTTTTAGGTTCATAGGTTCATACTAGGCTATCTGCCCGAGGGCATTTATAAGCCTAGCCCATCGTTTTGTGGCTTACGCCACCCCTTTAGTATGGGGAACTATACCCATTATTTTGCTGTGCCTCTGTCGAGCAGTGACACTGAGGTAATCCCTGGGGTATATCTGCGATCTCCCATCCATTGGTCAAGATTTCTCTTGAACAAGGCCAGCGAGGTGCTCTGCCTCACATATACCGGGATTTTGTTCCACAGCATAGGGAGTCTTTGGGTGATGAATCTATCCCTCCAGCACGTCCTATTAATGGTCGTGTCGAGGTTTGAGTCTCCCGCCCTTGTGACTCTGATGGATCTAGATTTTTTGAGGTGAAGCATATTCATCAAATCTGGGTTTGACATGGCCTTATATGTTAGGCAAAGGTCACCTCTGAGCAAGCGGTGCGACGGAAAAGGGCTGGAGTTCTTCGAGTGGGGCAGCATAGAACAGTTTTTTGAGCCCTTTTACCCTTTTGGTGAGGAACTTTGTGGCCTCTCCAGCTGCTGCAAGTGTCGGGTCAGATACATTCCGAATGGGGCATTGTACTCAATCATTGGTCTGATGAGTGATGAGTAAAGGGAGACCATGACCTCCCTTGATCTAGATGAGAATCCCTTCATGATAAGGTGGGCAATGTAGAAGGTCTTTCTAACTACTTTAGCTACATGGGTGTCGAATGACAGACTACTATCAACCTGGGTCCCCAGGTCTCTGATAACTTCTTCTGTGCTCAGTGGATTGCCACCTATTTGGTAGCTAGGGGTAACCTTGTTCTTCCCGAAGGGTATGACTATGCATTTTTTGGTATTTAACTTTAGGCCATGGCTCTGGCACCAGTTATCCGTTTCTGTAAGACCCTTCTGTAGGATATCTGTGTCAGATGTGTTTTCTACTATGGCGCCAGTTTGCAGTCATCTGCAAACTTTGTCAGCCATAACCCTCCTGTGTTTGCTTGTACTTCGGAAAAGTAGATGCCAAACAAGAGTGGGCCCAGGACTGAGCCCTGTGGGACACCACTTGTGACGGGCTTTGAGTCTGACATGGCGCCAGCAACTCTGACCCTGTGGGTTCTGTCACTCAGCCAGTTTGCAACCCATCTTGTGATGTATGGGTTAACATTTAAGCTGATGAGTTTTTCAATGATACACGAGTGGGGAATTGTATCGAAGGCCTTCGCCAGATCGAGGTAGGCTGTATGGACTGCCTTTCCCTCGTCAATGGCTTTGGTGACTGTTTCGAAAAAGTCAACCAAGTTTAAAAGGCATGATCTGCCTTTGACAAAGCCAAACTGGGTTCGGTCCAAGTTTTGGGGCCGAAAAGCATGGTATGAGGTATAACCTGGTAGTGCTGGGGTGCTCTCGGGAGCCCTGAACCAGGTTTCTGTTACTGCACAGATATCGATGTTCTCCATGCTAAGGAGAGTTTTGAGTGCATGCATCTTGAGGTTTAGACTTCTGGCGTTGAGTAGCATTACTCTTAGTTTCTTATCCCTTGTGATACCTATGGAGGTGGGTTTGTCTTTTGAGCCTTGCCTAAAAAAGGCACTATGGGGGTAGAAAGAGCCTTTGCCAATATCCGAAAGCCCAGGGGTGACAGGTGCAAGCCGTCCCTAGCGAAGCATCATGGCTTGTCGAGCATATCATCCCAAGCTGACAGGCATTGGATCCCTTTTGAATGACACCAGTACTTAAGCCAATTGTTGTAATTGATCATCTTGTCTTCATATTGTGGCATCATTCTTGGTGAGGGTAAGATGCTACTCAAGGTCAGGGTCATACCGGCCTGGGCTACATGCTCAGAGAGCTCCTCTATGTCTCTTTTCATGTAGTCCAGGGAGGTACGTCTCAGGTCATTCACACCCGCATGGACAATGACTGAGTCATATTTGTACTTGCCTTGGCGTGACCTGAGTGCTTGTGTTATGTGGTGGATCCTAGCGCCTGACAGGCTGCTCACCATGACCTTCTCCTTGTTCACCCTGGTGAGCGGGACGTCAGTGTGCCTGACGATAGAGTCACCTATTACAAGTGTATCAGGTGTGTTGTTTAGTCTTAAGGGCTGTGACTGTTCGGCACACTGGCTTTGTGAGATATGTGTTGCACGTGTTTTGTTTTGGGGTAGCTGTTGCTTGGGTGTCTGCTTTGGAGGTCTCTGCTGCTTAGGCAGATCTTTATTTAGAGCCTCCGAGTATGTTTTTGTGTGATTATGTGTTTGGTTTGCTGTCATGGTAGGTCTATGTGAGACTGGAATTGTAGTGAGTGTGGTTTCCTTCTCCTCCTGACTGGTTCTGCCACTACTGAGTTGAGAGAGCTTTTCCTCCAGTTTGGCTATATGGTTGCATCTTGCACATGTGTTGGAATTTGTTGGATGGAGGAGAGGGTTGTCTGTGTACATGAGGCAGTTGTAACATTGCCTCAAGATTCCCAGATTCACCAGCTGGACCGGAGCGGAGATTGACAACTGACCTTTGGACATACTAGAATAGTATTGGGAATTCCTTTATAATTGAAAAAAAGGGCCAATGGGGAACAAGGTACTCAAGGGGAGTTTGTGATGGTGTAGTGCTTTTAATTTTTTAGTGCTGACTTAGTGAGTAAGTGCCAGGTAACTTAAATGCCATGTGTTACAGGTAACTTAAATGCAAAAATGACAAACAGTAACTTTCTTTCAAGTGAAACAAGGAAATAAGTACAGTAAGCAATGCAGATATCACTAGGGATCCACAGAAGCGCTGAAAAGCCGCGTTTTAGGTGGTATTAGCGTTTCAGGGAAATAACAAGCAAACAAACAACAAGCATACAAACAAAGCTAGATTCAGCAAGCCTGGATCTAGTCTATGCTACAGCAAACAAGGTGTACCAATTTCAGTAAGAAACAGTTCAAATATGCAGGCACTATAAGCCTTTAACCAGAAATTCCCAGCTCAGAAGGGCAGAGTCCAGCCTCTCCTCCCACAAGAGTGTAGACCACGAACCCTCTTAATGTAAAATAACTGGCCTGAAGCCCAAGTGCTTAAACCAGAATTAATACACTTTTAGAATAACAGACACTGAGCCCTCAGTCAGCAGTTCCCAACTTAGAAGGATGTAAGCTACCTGTTCTGCCACTACAGTCCAGACCACAAACCTTATTAATGTAAAACAACTGGTCTGAAGCCCAAGTGCTTAAACTAAAAGGCTTAGAATGAGTTACACCAAGCAGTAAATAAATACAATTGAGTACTTTTAAGATGACGCAAAAGCAAAATAAAGTAGGAAGAAACACAAATACAGTAAAAGCAGATGGAAAGAGAGAAAGGAGTAGCAGAAACTAAGCAAATTGGCCTTCTCAAATGTTCTCCCTGTACTGGGTAGAATGAGGTAATGACACTAGACTGGGAGGAGGGTCCCAGATCAAATTTACACTAGGGGCGGGCAACTGCAAAGCCACCAACTATAAAAACACTATACCAACAGGGAGGGAGGGTAGGAAACAAACTGTAGAAATGTTTCTCACAGCTGAAAAGCAGCAATGAGCCTTTAAATGAAAGTTTTAAACAGCTAAAGGAGCCTCTAGAAAAAAGAATTTAACTGCAACAAGTTATCAGAAACAAACAACCCAACAGATGCTTAATAAAAGTGGACAATTTCCAGTTAATACCTCACACACAGTGAAACTAGCTAGAAAAATACACAGTACACAAAGTGCTATAAATAACAAAGAAATAAAGAACAAAATAAACAAAAAGAGGATACTTCATGTTATATATTATAGCACCGAGTTTCCTCAGTGTCCTTCCTTCGATAAGCTCAGTGTGAAATGGCAGAACACTCACAACTGAACTTCTTAGGTAACAGAAAGTTGAAACCTGAGACAGCTTTTAAGAAAGAAATCTCAAAAGAACCAATGAGGTGCTTAGTCTAAGCTGTAGTCCAGGTGACCTCAGTCAGCCAATGACCTCAAACAATTCTCTCTCACTGAAATGCCTGATGGCTTTGGCTAAACCATGATGTCCCTGAATATGTGCTCAGACACACAGCCTCCACAAACACTAGGCCCAAATACAAGCCTGAATATGGAAATGCTACAAATATCCCCACTACTTAGAACAAACTGCAGAAATGTTTCTCACAGCTGAAAAGCAGCAGTGAGCCTTTAAATGAAAGTTTCAAACAGCTAAAGGAGCCTCTAGAAAAAAGAGTTTAACTGCAACAAGTTGTCAGAAACAAACAACCCAACAGATGCTTAATAAAAGTGGACAATTTCCAGTTAATACCTCACACGCAGTGAAACTAGCTAGAAAAATACACAGTACACAAAGTGCTATAAATAACAAAGAAATAAAGAACAAAATAAACAAAAAACAGGATACTTAATGTTATATATTATAGCTCCAAGTTTCCTCAGTGTCCTTCCTTCGATAAGCTCAGTGTGAAATGGCAGAACACTCACAACTGAACTTCTTAGGTAACAGAAAGTTGAAACCTGAGACAGCTTTTAAGAAAGAAATCTCAAAAGAACCAATGAGGTGCTTAGTCTAAGCTGTAGTCCAGCTGACCTCAGTCAGCCAATGACCTCAAACAATTCTCTCTCAATGAAATGCTTGATGGCTTTGGCTAAACCAAGATGTCCCTGAATATGTGCTCAGACACACAGCCTCCACAAACACTAGGCCCAAATACAAGCCTGAATATGGAAATGCTACAAATATCCCCACTACTTAGAACAAACTGCAGAAATGTTTCTCACAGCTGAAAAGCAGCAGTGAGCCTTTAAATTAAAGTTTTAAACAGCTAAAGGAGCCTCTAGAAAAAAGAGTTTAACTGCAACAAGTTATCAGAAACAAACAAACCAACAGATGCTTAATAAAAGTGGACAATTTCCAGTTAATACCTCACACACAGTGAAACTACCTAGAAAAATACACAGTACACAAAGTGCTATAAATAACAAAGAAATAAAGAACAAAATAAACTTGGTGATTTTCTGAGATTGCTAGATACATTTTCCTTCTCTTTCTTTTTTTGCTGATTGATTTTTAAGCACCTTTATTAAATGATCACTAAGACACAGGTAAACATACATTAATGAAAAAGACAAGTCATATTAACATTTTTTCATTTATATACGTTATACATGGTTTCTTTCTTTTCTTTATAACTATCGCCAGTCCAGCATTACATGATTTGCTGAATTGCTGCCTTCCCTTAAACCTTATTCCTCCTGAACATTATTCTGCATGTATTGCTCCCATGATTTCCATTTTTTTATGGAATTTGTTCCTTCCTTTTTCTAAATATCCATCTTCAATTTATTTTATCTCTTTTACAATATAAAATAAATCAAATGCTGCTGGTTTAGACTTTGATTTCCATTTTTTTTAGTAATTGCTTTTTTGGTAGCTAACAGAATTGACTTAATAAGGCCTTGCTATGTCTGAGCAGTTCATATCCTGTGTTCCAGCTCGACAGAACCATTTCCTTAGTTACAGCCATTTACTCACCCAATATTTCTGACAAAGTACTCTGAAGGAAAATTTTAAAATCTGCAAGCTCATTACACTCCCAAATCATATTTTCTTAGTTACGTCTTTCTTCCCTATCAAGCCTCCAATATTTGTTATCTGCCTGAGGAAAAAGCTCTCTGAAGTTTGCCTAGGTTATAAGAATACCTATGCAAACACTTCCAAGCAAAATCCAAAATCATCTGAAGTTTGTTGCTTACTTGGGAGCCATACATGTGTCCTCCTATTGTTCCCTTGCAATGTGCTTTCCCAGTTTCTTTCCCCAATCTTTTCTAACCTCCTGTGGTTGACTGGTGTAGTTCTCATGTATTGTTGTATATGCCCTATTAGTTATCTTTTTAACAGCAGCTTCTGTTGTAGATTCAACTAAAAACTCTACCAGAGCAGGTATTTCACTTAGGATTCTGCTATACACTTCTTTTGTCCATATAGCAGTCCCTGGTAGGAAGGTAGTCTGTAGCCTCCAGTTCAAACATCTTCTTGGCCTCATCACACTAAGTCTCTAGTTATTTGTCCCTGTACCTTGGTTCCTTTGCCAGTTTTCTCCAGAACATTCCAGCACCCGCTTGCCTGTTTTCTATACACCTACTTGCAGTCATCCCTGTTGGTAAAATCTCCATTCTTCTTTCTTGTGTTGGCTTATTTTTTAGAATACTTTTTGCTACTTTAAGAATGCAATACCCTGTGTAGTTGTTATTATTTTTGTGTAAAAAATTATTAACAAAGGAAGCAAACCATGGAACTCAAACAGATGCAGCATGCGATGAAACAAAATCCCAAACGGTGCTCCAATATTCTTGTATTACAAACGTATTTATTAGCAGAAATCCATACAGTAGTAGGTAAGCGCTTTCGCCATAGGGCTTCCTCAGACCTTGTTTAATTACTTCCATTCATCTGCGCTTAAATAGTAAAAAAAGCGGGAAAATTCAAAAATCTAACAATTAATAATTAAAGTAACACTAACATGAATCTCTGATACTTAAAAATCTGTGATACTTAAAAATCATATAATGTGCATGGATCCGCTACACAGAGCATGTTACTAACGTAGTTAATATATACATAAAAACTCTCCATCTATATTTAAAAAGTTAAAATTCATAATTTTCTAATAATAGATAAAATGTATATGCATGTATATATATAAAAATAAATATACATATATATTTAACTCATAGATAGAACCTATACTAACATTTTAAACACTATCTAGTAATACAGACAAAATGTAAACGCATACACATATATATAATAAATGCAGCCTGTACAAAAAATATATTTATTAATATGAATGAGATATAAACACAGTTAAAAAAGTGTGTATAAAAATATATGATTTACCTATGTAATCTACGTGTTCTCAAAAAGGGTTTAATAGAAACCATGTTATTGATACCTGGAGGTCTATCGGACCTAAGCCTCATAATCCATATTGCTTCTCTGCTCTCAGTTAATGTTCTAATATCTCCTCCCCTAGGTCCTGAATTTATTTGTTCAATAATACAAAAATTAAAAACATGGGTGGAACCCTTTTCCATAATATGTCTCGCCAACGCATTAGTTCTGGTGCCTGTTCTAATATTATATAGGTGCTCACGTATTCGCTCTCTCAGCATTCTGTTCGTCTTGCCGACGTAGAATGCAGAGCACCCTTCACACCTAGCCAAATAAATCACATTCTTTGTAGAGCAGGTACCATTCACATGAAACTCATGCACTCTCTGAGAAGTAGGATGTATGAATACATTATAGACTAATATAGTTACAAAAATTACATCTATTACAACAAAGTGTACCAGTAGTAATATAAGTAACAAATTCTGTCTGATTCTTCGGGTAACATAAGAGTCTCCTGAGGTTCTTTCTTACTGGACTGCCGGTGCAATAGCGGAGACATGGCTGATGTAAACGTAGACGTGGTGGAACTTCCATATACACCACGTAACCAGGAAGTGACGAACAATTGTGAACGTTTGGCGCTGGAAAGGTTCACGCAAGTAGTATCGAGTGAGTACAACCCTTTGAGTCTCTATGAAGTACAACCAGAAGGAACAGATGTCGACAACCAACCTACTTGTTTCTTTGATCGTGAAGGCTTGCGTATAGCATTGGAGCAGCTGGATTCCGATTTATCTAAACTGAAACGGATGCAGACTCAGAGACAGCATTTCGACGTATGTTTACAGCGCAGGATAGTACCGAGAGGTCTCAGAGTCCTAAAGATGCCGACCACAGGCATGCAATACCCAGAACTTTTGTTTAAGTGGCAGAACTTGAATATAGAGGTAAGCCTCAGCTATATGAGGTTATTAAATGACTTTTTTCTTCCGTTAGAGGAAGCATTAAGAACAAGTGTATTTAAGCAACAAAGTGACTTATATGAACGCTTTCCTGTACAGTTGATTGATGAACACTTGTGTAAAGTGCTAGACAGTGTTTCTCAATATGAGAAACGTCTTCTGGATCAGAAAAGATCTAAACTGCAACGAGACATTTTGGACTTCCGAAGGGGAAATATTTTTACTTGGCCTAGAAATAACATAAATACAGATGCTACTAATAGTACTGACAATGGACATGTGTTATTATCGAATGTAATCAATGACACAGTTAACACTGTATCTGATGCTTTAAATGTAAATTCTAAAAGAGATGATGTTATACATACTGGTATATCCAATCAATATGAGACTGTGGCAACTACTGGTAACAGTTATAGGAATAGTAATGGTAAGATAAATCCTGTGACTGTTCCAGATAGAGTACAACCTATACCTTTATGTAATGGGAAAGCAAGTAGTGCAGTTTGTGATGCTGATGGAACTATGACTACTACAGATAGAGTTGGTGATGTATCCTCAGAAATGGTAGTGAGGAGGAAAGTTAATAAAGAGAATACTACCCAGGTGAACACCACACCGGGTGATGACATGCTATCAAATCAGAGAAGGTGTAGTGGATTAGAAGGAGGTTTACATTTTAATGCGACTCACCCTTTCCCTATAAATCTAGAGAGGAGAGAAGGGAGGATGAGATCTGCCAGCAGGGGCAGACAGAAAAGGAAATTGTCTCCACAATATCCCATGAATCGGAATATAAAGAAAATGTGGGAAGGGAAGATGAAGACATAGTAGTGAATCTATCAAGACGTACACTTACAGCAGCTGAAATTGAATTGTTATCCAGGAGATTGTCATTCATCCCTAGTAGTAAGAGTAACTATGAAGAGACACTACGAGATTTTAAAATATTTGTTAGGAATGTCTCACTTAAGATCTTTTTTAGGAACAATGAACAGACACAAATGAAAGAATTAAAAAAACCAAGTACATTTACCCCTCCTTTACATCCATTACTGATGGCCTTCAGTAGATTAGTAGAAGATGATTTATATAAGCTAAGCTTTGGGAAGAAGACATCTAAATGTAGATTTAACTTAACATTTCAGCAGAGACGGGCATTGAATGAGCTGATGTCAGATAACACTCTAGCCATCAGACCAGCTGATAAGGGAGGTGGGATAGTACTCATGGACATGGAGAATTATGTCACTAGGATGAATGACATGCTAGCAGATATTATATCAATATAGACAGGGCAAGAGTTGATTTTGTGATACACAATATAACATCTAGTCTGGAAGATATCTTTAAAAGTGACATTATTGATCATGATTTATATCAATTTTTGGATATTAAGTCCCCTTTGATTCCAATGATACATGGCCTCCCCAAGATCCATAAAGTGAGGGATAATCCACCTTTAAGACCTATTGTGGCAGGTAGAGGTTGGTCCACAGAACCACTATCCATATTTATAGAAAGAGAATTGAGACCGATAGTAGATTCGAATAGGTTTATCTTAAGAGATACCAAACAGTTTTTACTAGATTTGAATCACTTTTTCACCAATACTACGATAGGAGATGAATATTATTTCGTGACAATGGATATACAATCCCTATTTACAGTTATTCCCAACACTGAAGGGATTAAGATGCTTGGTGATTACATCAGAAGAGAAACAACTATGTTGGATAATAAAGTAGAGTTGTTGTTGATGTTTTTGGAAATAGTATTAGAGTCCAATATCTTCTATTTTGATGGTAGGTTCTTTTTACAGAGGGATGGCGTGGCTATGGGCACATCTTGTGCCAATAGCTACGCCAACCTATTTATGGCCGAATGGGAGAGCAATTTTTTATTTTCAAAGACTAGATATCAGAGCTTCATTCCCTTTTATAGGAGATTTGTGGACAACCTGTTCCTTTTATGGACAGGTACATCCACGGATCTAACCCTATTCGTTGAGGAACTTAATTCATGTACTGATTATTTGAAGTTCACCTGTGAATTCTCTCTAACCAAGATCCCATTTTTAGATGTATTTGTTGAACGCTTATCTAATGGGATGGTTAATACAGGAGTCTACAGAAAAGCCTGTCATAAGAATGTGTTATTACATAGATTGAGTATGCATCCGGGGTATGTATATGAGAATATAGTTAAAGGACAGGCTATACGTATCTCTAGATACAACCCAACACAAACTGGATTTGAGAAAGAAATTGATGAACTATGTGAGAGGTTCACCCAACGAGGTTATATGAGTAGTGATATCCAAAAAGGTACACAGGATATATGTGCTCTTAGAAATGACAGTGCAGCACCTTACTTCAAGTGCCCATTTAATGAAATTGCAGGACAAACAGCACATGTATCAGAGAGGAACCACGAACAGAAGATCATGAATAATATTGCCTATCCCTTATTTTATACCACAGATGTAGGAATGATCAAAGATATTGTTAGGTCACATTGGAGAGTGTTGTTAGCTGACACTGAAATTGAACAAATAGTTGGAGATACCCCGAGGTTCATATATAAAAACAAAAAGAACCTCAGGAGACTCTTATGTTACCCGAAGAATCAGACAGAATTTGTTACTTATATTACTACTGGTACACTTTGTTGTAATAGATGTAATTTTTGTAACTATATTAGTCCAGATAATGTATTCATACATCCTACTTCTCAGAGAGTGCATGAGTTTCATGTGAATGGTACCTGCTCTACAAAGAATGTGATTTATTTGGCTAGATGTGAAGGGTGCTCTGCATTCTACGTCGGCAAGACGAACAGAATGCTGAGAGAGCGAATACGTGAGCACCTATATAATATTAGAATAGGCACCAGAACTAATGCGTTGGCGAGACATATTATGGAAAAGGGTTCCACCCATGTTTTTAATTTTTGTATTATTGAACAAATAAATTCAGGACCTAGGGGAGGAGATATTAGAACATTAACTGAGAGCAGAGAAGCAATATGGATTATTAGGCTTAGGTCCGATAGACCTCCAGGTATCAATAACATGGTTCCTATTAAACCCTTTTTGAGAACACGTAGATTACATAGGTAAATCATATATTTTTATACACACTTTTTTAACTGTGTTTATATCTCATTCATATTAATAAATATATTTTTTGTACAGGCTGCATTTATTATATATATATGTGTATGCGTTTACATTTTGTTTGTATTACTAGATAGTGTTTAAAATGTTAGTATAGGTTCTATCTATGAGTTAAATATATATGTATATTTATTTTTATATATATACATGCATATACATTTTATCTATTATTAGAGAATTATGAATTTTAACTTTTTAAATATAGATGGAGAGTTTTTATGTATATATTAACTACGTTAGTAACATGCTCTGTGTAGCGGATCCATGCACATTATATGATTTTTAAGTATCAGAGATTTTTAAGTATCAGAGATTCATGTTAGTGTTACTTTAATTATTAATTGTTAGATTTTTGCATTTTCCCGCTTTTTTTACTATTTAAGCTCAGATGAATGGAAGTAATTAAACAAGGTCTGAGGAAGCCCTATGGCGAAAGCGCTTACCTACTACTGTATGGATTTCTGCTAATAAATACGTTTGTAATACAAGAATATTAGAGCACCATTTGGGATTTTGTTTCATCGCATGCTGCATCTGTTTGAGTTCCATGGTTTGCTTCCTTTGTTAATAATTTTTTACATTTTATTCTTTGCTTTGTACAAAGGAGCATTTACTTCGCTTTGGCACCTATTGGAACTGTTTATTTGTTATTATTTTTGTTAAGGATCTGCATCCGCTATCCTTCTCTGTCTGTATTTCTTAACCCCCCCCCACCACCACCACCACTTCTTTATCATCCCTTTCTACATTGAAGTCTAACTTTCTGCTTGTGTTATGTGTATGAGCCTTAACATTGTTGCTGTAAAATATCCCTTCAAATCAGGTAATCCTAAACCATTTTGCTCTATTGGAAGGATCAACTTATCCCACTTAAATCTTTCCCCTCTTCCCTTCCCAGATAAATGAATTCAACTCTTTACTAATTGTTGCTCACGAGCGGCCACGGTTTTGCAGCGGTTAGCGTTATCGCCTCACAGCAAGAGGTTCTCCGGTTCGATCCTTGGCTGGGGTGCCTTCTGTGCGGAGTCTGCATGTCCTCCCTGTTGCCGCATGGGATTCCTCCGGGTGCTCCGGTTTCCTCCCACATCCCAAAGACATGCTGTAGGTGGATTGGACACTCTAAATTGGCCCTAGGTGTGAGTGTGTGCGTGTGTGTACCTTCTGTGGAAGGTTGGGCGCCGGGCTGGCAACCCGACACCATAAAACTCCACTGCCAATCACGAGCGGATAGGTGATCCGCTGTGGCAACCCCTAATCGGGGAAAGCCAAAAAGAAGAAGAAGAAGACTAATTGTTGCTCACAATGTCTGTTCTTGTTGATAAAAATATGTCTGACCCTTATATAAAACTTAAGGACTAAAGACATTTTCACTGATTGTGACTCACTATCCAGATGCATAAATAAGAGCTTCCACTTTCTCATTTTTTGTATTATATTTTGTTTAGTCAACTTCCCACATATCCTTAGCTGCCATAACAGAAACTTTATTAATTCATACATCTAAATACTTTATCGTGCCCCCTTAAATGTGACTGTTGCTGAACCAATTATGTGTGGGTACATAATTTATGGCTATAACCTTTGTTTTAGCTTCATTAATTTTATATCCCAAACAGGCTTGAAGCTGTCTCAAAATGTTCCACAACACTGAGATGTCCTTTTCAGGATTTATCAGTTACAAAATATTATCATTTGCAAGCCAGCTTTTCTTGACTACCATACGAATTATATCCTTGAATTTCTTAGTCCCTTATTTTCTTTACCGATTGTTTTAAATATAAATCAAATAAAAAAGGGGAATAAAGACATCCCTGCCTGGTTCCTCTGTTCAAACACAACTTATGCCCTAGGGCCTATATAAGCTTAGCCAAAAAAGGTTCCCTGGCTTTCGCCACACAAGAAAATTATTTTCCTGTACCCCTGTCGAGCAGAGCCACAGAAGTGATCCCCGAGGTGAATTTCCTATTTCCCATCCAATCATCAAGATTTTTGTTGAAGAGTACTAATGAGGAGCTTTGTTTGATATAAATAGGTAGTTTCAGAGTATGGGAAGTCTCTGTCCCTTCAGCATGTTCTGTTTATTGTGGTGACAAGGTTTAGGTTCCTAGAGCGTGTAGATCGGAGGGATTGGGATTTCTTTAAGCATGTCCAACAGCTCTGGGTTTGACATAGCTTTGTATGTTAGGCAGTGATTGCCTCTGAGTAGGCGATATGCGACGGAGTAAAACTGGAGTTTTTTGAGACGGTCTGCGTAAGGCATCTGTTTGAGGCCAGTAATCCTCTTTGTGAGGCATTTCTGCAGCCTTTCCAGTTGTTGTAGATGTCTTGTGAGGTACATACCAAAAGGGGCGCTATATTCTATATTGTGTCTAATGCGTGATGAGTAGAGGGGAACAGTGACCTCTTTTTTCCTAGATGAGAAACCTTTTGTGATGAGGTGTGCCATGTAGAAGGATTTCCTGACTACTGTGGCGATGTGATTGTCAAAGGAGAGACTACTGTCCACCTGTGTCCTAAGATCTCTTATCACACTTTCGGTGTTAAGTAGGCTACCGCCTTTGTGGTAGTTTATGGGTACAGAGTTTTTACCAAAAGGGATGACAATGCACTTTTTGGCATTGAGCTTGAGGCCATGGCTTTAACACCAGGCATCTGTCTCAGTGAGGCCCTTTTGTAGGATGTCCACATCGTTAGGAGTTTTGATTATGGCTCCTAGTTTGCAGTCATTTGCGAACTTCGTTAGCCAAAGACCTTCTGTGTTAGCCTGTACTTCAGAGAAGTAGATGCCAAACAGGAGAGAACCCAGGACTGAACCCTGTGGTACTCCACTTGTCACTGGTCTGAAGTCGGATTTGGAGTCTGCTACTTTCACAGTGTGGGTTCTGTCAGTGAGCCAGTTGGCAACCCATCTTGTGACATAGGGATTTATATGTAGTTTAGTGAGTTTATCTATAATTCCAGAGTGGGGGATGGTGTCGAAAGCCTTGGCGAGATCTAGGTAGGCTGTGTGAACCACCTTAACCTCATCTACAGCTTTTTTGACCACTTCAAAGAGACATGATCTGCCTTTTACAAACCCGAACTGGGTGGGGTCAAGAGATTGAAGATGTCATTGTTTATAAGTTCCATGAGGATACGTTCCATGGCCTTGCAGACCAGGCTCGTCAGGCTAATGGGGCGGTAGTTCCTGGGGTCCGTGGTGGCTCTCCCTTTGTGGAGTGGGATAACTGTTGCTGTGCGCTATTCAGTGGGCACAAAGCCTGAGGTGAGGCTATGATTGAACATGGTACTTAGGTAAGGTGCCAGTTTGTTCTGTAGTTCATGTAGAACGCAGCCTGGGATGTTGTCAGGTCCCATGGATGCTGTGTTCTTGGCTTTGGAGAGTGTAGTTTTTATATGTGCAGCCATGATTACAGGGAACTTTGCATTCTTCTGGTATAGAGATGGGCCCTTTAGGGGGTGAGAGGGTGGTACAATTAGCACTGAACCTATCTGCCAGGATGTTGGCAATATCAGTTGGTTCTGTATATTTAGTGCCTTTGTGCTGTAACTCAGAGCAGATCTGAGTATTGACGTTGAGATTATTGACATATCTGTAGAATGCTTTGTGGTTGTCTGTAGAATCAGTGGCAATTTTGTTTTCGTAACTAGCTTTGGAGGATTTTATGAGGGATCTCAGCTTCTTACTGAAAATGACCAGGGAGTTCCTCCAATCATGGGATTTTACTTTTTTTTGCAACAGTTTCTTTCTTCTGTTGTAGAGTTTGTTTATTGCAGGGGACCACCAGATTGGCATCCTTTTTTGGAGGATAGCATTTTGGTTCTGTTAGGGATTGCACGATCCAGGCACTCGTGTAAGTGCTTATAAAGTGCATTTGTGTAGGATTCAGCAGTCGTACCTCTATTGTCCGTCTGCATGGGTGTTGTGAAGTTTGCCACTTCTGTCTTAAGAAGCTTGAAGTTGGCTTTGGAGAAATTTTTTACGGTGGTTTCCCTAATGGGGGGTGGGGGCGGGATATGGATGTCTAGGGTGATTAGCTTGTGGTCAGATCTGACCAACAAGGAATTGACCTCTGGTGTGAAACACTGGATGTTCTTCGTGTTTCACTATTGCAGTCATCACACTTGGGTTATTTGCCTGCAGGTGGCCCTCAGTCGGCCCGAGGATACCAAAGTCTTGGTATTTCTGCGTCGGATGCTGTTGCCTCTTCCATGATGTCAAGGGTATAAAACATGCAGCCGACGCCATTACATCAGTCTTTCTTGCCAAGAAGGAGCCCGAAGCAGAAGCAGTTCGCAAATGCAGGTCAGCTGCTACCTGAAATTTTCGTTTTTTCGAGTTTCAGACCTGAAGTCTTCTAAAGCTAAGTACCCCGTTGGGGATTCTTTTTTGTTGCTCTAACCGATGTCAGAAAAAAAATAACAGTTGTCGTGCCTGTGGAAAGCAAATACCTCACGGAGATTTTCATTCTTACTGCGTCACCTGTTTAGGCACAGACCACGACGTCCCTAGCTGTCGGTTTTGTGCCTTTTTTAACACCTGAACCATTCGTCGTCAGGCTATTTTTGCAGCTAAATTCTCTCGCTGTCTTTCTCCGTATTCCAAAATTACTTCGGTAAGCCATCCGACTACCGATCTTCCGAAAAAGCGCAAAGACAGAGACAGATCGCATAGGTTAAAAACTACCGATAATGCTTCCTTTAAGCTTGTAGCCAGTCCGCCGGTACTCAGTGAGGTGCCTTTGCAGCCCCTGATGCCCGCTTCTACGGATTTGCAGGCCTCTGCTGAGACACATTCGGAGTCTGGTATGCAGCGAGATGCTTCTTCGACTATGGACCTGTGGATGTCTCTACCTTGCAAGGGTCCGGAGCCGCTGTGCAGGCACCGGCTTCTGAGGGTGTATTCCGACCTACCAATATTCATATTTAACCGACTTCATTTCCTACACAAACTACCGAGTTTCTCAAACCCAGAGTTCGCACTACGCCTAGAAAACCAATGTCCAAAGTGCATGCTCATCCTCCCATGTTACAAAAACAAATGCTTAGAATGGCTGAAGACCTTATTACTCTAATTAGGGGAAGCCAGCCTTCCCCTGCCAAAAGACAAAGAATTGAATTTCTTTCTGATTCTGCAGACCAGGAGTCTGATGACTCTGACCGTTCTGATTACCAGGACATACCCTTATCTACCTATGAGGATTAAAATGCAGAAGAATCCATTCCCTCTGCCTCCCCTTGAGAGGATTTCTCTTTTGGTGAAACCTTGCATACTTTAAGAGAGCATTTCCACTGGGAATGCCAGGACTATCCTCTGTCCAAAAAGAGAATCGGAATTTTTAGATTTGCTTCAGCACAGGCCTCTAGCTATACCCCTTGTCCTGGATATTGTAGACGATGTCATCTTGGAGTCCAGTCTTACTCCTGACACCTTACCACCAGCTCCTAGAAAACCTGACAGGTACTACAGAGTACCTGATTCTCACAACTTTCTCTTTAAGAATCCTACTGCGGATCCAGAGACCATTTCCCAGGGACTTAAAGGCATTAAGGCTACTACAGCCAAAAAACGTACCCCTTCAGACAGGGATTCTAGAGCTTTAGACATATGAGGTATACCTCTGCAACTCTTGCCATCAGGGCTTTGAATTGCCAGTTTCACATGTTGAAGTACCAGCAACATATTATGGAACTAATTAAACAAAAAATGGTGTTGCTTCCAGATTGTGCAGAAAATAAAGATCTACAAGAGTTATTGCATTCTGCAAACCAAGTTATTAAACATACTTTGCAATGTGGGGTGTTCTTCGTGTTTCACTGTTGCAGTCATTACATTTGGGTAATCTGCTGGCAGGTTGCCCTCAGTCAGCCTGATTAACAAAGTCTTGGGTCCTGCGTTGGTTGCTGTCCCTTCTTCCATGATGTCAGGTCATCAGGGGTATAAAACATGCAGTTGACGCCATTACATCAGTCTTTCTTGCCACGCGGTACTTGAAGCAGAAGCAGTTCGTAAGTGCCAGTCGGCCGACTCCTGAAATTTTCAAATTCGAGTTTCAGAACTGAAGTCTTCAACTAAAAAGCTAAGCACCCCATTGGGGAAACTTTTTCTTGCTCCTTATCGATGTCAGTAAAAGTTAATAATTGCATTACTTGTGGGAAGCAAATACCTCATAAGGATTTTCATTTGTACTATATTGCTTGCCTAGGCCCTGACCACAACGTACCTTGCTGTCGGTTTTGTGTTAAATTTAATCAACGCACTATTAAATGTCAGTATATTTTTGCTTCTAAATATTTTGGCTCACGTTTTAATTATCCAGAAATGTCGTCGGTTAGCAATCCGACTACCGGAATACCTAAAAAATGCAAAGAAAAAGGCAGAGACAGGCTGTCGAGGTCCAAAACTGACAACAACGCTTCTCCTAAGCCAGTCGCCAGTTCGTCGGTACTCAGTGAGGTGTTTTCGCAGCCCCTGATACCCGCTACTTCTGATTCGCAGGCCTCTACTGAGACCCATTCGGAGTCCGGTACGCTAGATGCTTCAGATGTTCATCGTGCATACAGCTGCAGTCATAACAGATGGGTACTCCTGCCATCAGGCGGGTCCTCGGTCGGCCGAATTCCAAAGTCTAGGTCCGGCGTCGGTTGTCGTCGCTTCTTCCCTGACGTCAGTGCGACAGGGGTATAAAAGAACCAGCCGACGCCATGTTCTTCAGTCTTTCTTGCCGCGCGGTACCCGAAGCAGAAGCAGTTCGCAAGTGCCAGTCGGCCAGCTCCTGAGATTACAAAAAATTTGGAAAACCGAAGTCTTCTTAAAAGCTAAGTACCCCGTTGGGGAAACTTTTCTTGCCTCAGACCGATGTCAGACAAAGTTAATAATTGTATTTCTTGTGGGAAGCAAATACCGCATAAGGATTTCCATTCCCTCTGTATACCTTGTTTAGGCCCAGACCACGACGTCTCGGTCTGTCACTGTTGTGCTACATTCAACAAACGCACTATTAAGCGTCGGGCGGAGTTTGCCCAGCATTTGTTTGGGAAAGTATTTAACTATACCATGTCGTCGGATACTCCGACACCGGTTTTGTCTAAAAAACGCAAAGACAAGGACTGACACTCGAGGTCCGCGGCCTCTACCAACACCACGCCAAAGCCGACTACACGTGGTCCGGTTCTCAGTGAGGCGCCTACGCAGCCCCTGACTACCGACGACACATCTTTGGCGGTGTCTCCTGTACCCGAGATCGCAGGCTCCTCGGCCCACACCCCGACTACAGATACCGAAGCCACTCTTGGCGTTGAAACACAGAATGTGGACAGGTCCACCTCCACTCGAGGTGTCTTCAGACCTTCCTCTTCTTTCTCCATCAAGGCTTTCACCAAGTCTAAAGCAACCATGCACCCTAAGAGACCAGTTACACAGGGCCCATCTCCAGGCCCCATGCCTAAGAGACAGGTGCTTAAAATGGCTGAGGATTTAATTACTCTAATCAGAGGATCTCAGCCACCTCCGGACAAAAGGCCCAGAGTGGAGGAAGATTCCCCCTCCTCTGATCAGGGATCCATTATTTCAGAACACTCTGATGATCAGGAACAGGCTTACTCCCCTTTCGAAGACTCTGATGCAGAGGAGTCTATTCCTTCTGTATCCCCCCCTGAGGATTTCACATTTGGGGAAACATTGCATACCTTAAGGGAACACTTCCACTGGGAAGGCCAGGATTATTCAGATTCCAAGAAAAGGCTCAGGGAATTTCTTTTGTTACCCCAGCACAGGCCTCTGGCTATACCTCCTGTCTTGGACATCCTAGATGATGTTTACTCGGAGGCCTGCCTTAACCCGGACTCTCTACTCCAGTTAAGCCTGACAGGTACTACAGGGTTCCTGACTCACACCAATTTCTTTACAAAAGCCATGCTGCTGACCTAGAAACCATCTCACAGGGACCCAAGGGAGTTAAGGCTTCCATTGCCAAAAATCCATTGCCTTCCGAGAGAGATTCCAGATCCTTAGAAAGGTGGGGAAAAAAGGTATATACCTCGGCTACCTTAACCATGAGGGCCTTAAACTGTCAGTTTCATATGCTAAAATACCAACAGTTTCTGTTATCTCAATTGAAAAGTAAAATGTCACAACCTGAACAAACAGACTTGAAGGAGTTGCAGGATTTGATGCATAGTGCAGAACAAGTGGGTAAACATACCTTACAATGTGGTTTTGATGCTCTAGAGGCCTCATGTAGAGCTGGTGTTACAGGCTCAGTCATACGCAGGCATGCTTGGCTCAAGGAACAAACCTTGCCTGATCATGTCAAAGCTAAATTACTAGACGCCCCTCTTCAAAAGGATGTACTATTTGGGGCAAATGCTGAGGAAGTATTACGAAAAATGGAGGAAAAAGCTAAATCAATGCAAACTGTGAAAGAATTTCTGCAGGTTCAACCACCACGTTTTAGTAGAAATTGGCCTTCCAAAAACTGGTCCTTTCCTGCCACGGACAGACCCCAAAGAGGCAGATACAGGCGCCCGAGGGGCAGAGGACAACCGCAGGGATCGTACAGAGGCAGACAGTGGCAAGCTCCTACACAAAGAGGTGGTGAGGACAACTCACAATCCTTCAGAAAACAAACCCAATGACTTTCCCCTTTGCAGGCCAACCAGGTCTCAAATGGCAGCCCCCTTAGGAGGAAAGCTGGTACTATTCTCAAAAAATTGGCATGTTGTCACAAAGGACAAATGGATCCTGGACATTATAAACAGAGGCTACAAATTCCACTTTCATACCCTTCCAAAAATGAGAGGCATGCCAAAACTGCCACACAATCAAAGGGCAGAGGCACAAAAGCAAATTTCAGATCTTATAAACATGAAAGCTATTCAAGAGGTATCTACACACGAACAAGGTCAAGGTTTTTATTCCAGGCTACTTCTGGTGCCAAGGAAGGGAAAAGATTGGAGACCTATTTTGGATCTTTCCATCCTAAACACATTCCTACTCGTACCAAAATTCAAGATGCTCACTCTACAGCAACTTCTTCCCATGCTGGGCAGGGAGTCTTGGCTGGTAACATTGGACCTCAAGGAGGCATACCTGCATGTCCCAATCAGACAAAATTGCAGAAGATACCTCAGATTTCTTGCAGGTTCAACCCATTATCAATTCTCTGCATTGCCCTTTGGCTTATCTACTGCGCCCAGAGTATTCACGAAATGCTTGGCATCAGTAATTGCCTACTGCAGACTTCAAGGGATACAAATATACCCTTATTTGGACGACTGCCTGATCAAAGCGGACAGCAAGCACATTCTTCTGAAACATCTGGCTTATGTAATAATGTTATTAAACTCTCTGGGTTACACAGTCAACAAAGAGAAATCAAGGCTAATACCCTCTCGAAATATAATTTTCCTGGGTGCCATTTTGGACACAAACACCCAGATGGCCTACCTCATGCCAGAGAAGCAGGGGCAGCTAATTCAATATTTCAAAACACTTGCAAATTGCACCAGGTTGACTGCAAGGAAAATCCTGCAGGCTCTGGGATTCATGGCATCTTGCATCTTGCTAATCCCATGTGCAAAGCTGCATATGAGAAAACTACAATGGTACCTAAAAAACATATGGTCTCAACACAGCCACAGTTTGGAGACAATAATACCACTACTTCCATGTCTGCAAAAGGAATTTCTGTGGTGGGCTCAAGCATGTCAAGCAAACACAGGTCTTCCATTCAGCAAGCCTCAAGCAAATCAAGTCATCACAACAGACGCCTCGGACTACGCCTGGGCACATGACAGACCGGTGCATTCAGGGCAAATGGTCCCAAAAGAAAAGCACCTTCACATCAATCAAAAAGAAATGCTAGCAGTAATAAATGCTATTATAGCTTTCAAGGACCTTCTACAACCAGGTCAACTATTGATAAGAACGGACAACACCACAGTTATGTGGTACATAAACAAGCAGGAGGAACACATTCCTATCCCTATGCAGACTGGCCATATCACTTTGGAACATGGCCATGGATTTACAAATGGAACTACAAGCACAGTACTTGCCAGGCAAGGAAAACACGCTGGCAGACAACCTAAGCAGGAATATGACAGATCCACACGAATGGATGTTGCATCCAAAAGTTTTTACAGAAATAATCCAAGAATGGGGAAGGCCAGACATAGATCTCTTTGCCTCCCACAAAAATCATCAATTGACAAAATACTGCTCGAAGACCTTCCACCCAAAGGTCTGGAAAGTGGACAGTCTGGGAAACCTGTACTGCAGCTGTATTAGCACTCGAACATCTACATTTATGGTAGGTACAAAACTGTACTATGTTCATCGTGCATACAGCTGCAGTAATCACAGATGGGTAGAATCCCAAAGTTACGCACAGGGTGGTAGGCACTAGGTGGAACTGGGAAGAGCCAGAATGCCCTGCAACACAGCAGTGGCAAAGCCTGCTCTAGTTTTGGAGCATAAAGGCAGGTGGTAGTGTTTTGTGAAGGTATGCACAGAACTCCAAGTGGCTGCCTCCAAAATATCTTTGGTAGGGACTCCTCTGAGGAAGGCTGTAGAGGCAGCTGTGGCCCTTGTGGAGTGGGATCTGATGCCTGTAGGAACAGATTTGCCATGAAAGGAGTAACAAAACCGTATGCAGTGGCCTATCCATTTTGAAATTGTCTGTTTGGAAATTGGCTTCCCTTGAGCTCCTACAGCATAGGACACAAAGAGTTGTTCTGATTTCCTGAAAAGCTTTGTTCTGTCCAAATAGTAACGTAGCTGTCTATGGATGTCTAAGGAATGTAGCAGCCTTTCCCCTTTGTTTTGAGGATTGGGGTAAAAGGTAGGTAAGTGTATGGCCTGATTTAAAGCTACCCTGGATACTACCTTAGGCATAAATGATGGGTTGGTTCGTAGGGAAACCCGGTCCTGATGGAAGATGAGAAAGGGCTGCACAGCCATGAGGGCTTGTAGTTCCGAAACCCTACCAGCTGAGGTAATGGCCAGAAGGAAAGCTGTTTTCCAGGACAAATATTGCAAATCTGTTGAGGCAGCTGGTTCAAAGGGAGGTAAAGTTAATTTCTCTAGAATGTAATTAAGATCCCAGGCTGGTATTGGTTGTTTCATTGGAGGTCTTATATTCTTAGCCCCTCTGAGGAACTGTCTTAAGAGTGGGTGAGAGAATAAGGGTGGATCAGTGTTGTATTCTGCAGAAATGGCTGAGGCATGAATTTTGATGGAGGAAAATGAAAGTCCACTGTTCAACAGCTCAGCTAGATACTGTAATATCTGAGGCAAATTCAGTTTTCTAGGATCCTGGCCTTTTTTCTCATTCCAAGCGCAAAACCGTTTCCATTTTGCGGAGTAAGCCTTTCTAGTAGATGGCCTTCTGGCCTCCAAAATGACATCCTGCACCTCTTTGGAAAGTAGGGTCTTTTGTGGTTTTAAGGAATTTTCCATGCAGTCAGATTGAGTGTTTTCAGCTGACTGTGAAGAGTTTTGTAGCTGTGCTGAGTCAGTAGAGGCATTAGAGGTAGGGTCCAGGGAGGAGTATGTGTTAGGCTCCTCAGGAGTGGGTACCTGTGTTGTCTTGGCCAGTCTGGAGCAATCAGTATCATCTTCGGTCTGTCTGCTCTTGCTTTCAAGAGCACCTTGGGCAGAAGAGGCAAAGGAGGGAAGGCATAAACTGTCCGTGCTGCCCAACTGAAAGAAAGGGCGTCCACTCTCCAGGCCTTTGGATGGAAGGTCCTTGAGCAGAACTTTGTCAATTGATGATTCCTGTGGGAGGCAAAGAGATCTATGTCTGGCCTTCCCCACGCTTGAATTAGCTTTGTAAACACTTGAGGATGCAACTTCCATTCGTGTGGGTCTGTCATATTTCTGCTTAGATTGTCTGCCAGCGTGTTTTCCAATCCTGGCAGGTACTGTGCTTGAAGTTCGATTTGCCTTTCCAGAGCCAAGTTCCAAAGTGACATGGCTAGCCTGCACAGGGGGTATGAATGTGTTCCTCCTTTTTGTTTATGTACCACATTACTGTGGTGTTGTCTGTTCTTATCAATAATTGCCCTGGATGCAGGAGGTCCTTGAAAGCTGTAATTGCATTTATCACTGCTAGCATTTCCTTTTGATTGATGTGAAGGTGCTTTTCCTTTTGGGACCATTTGCCCTGAATGCACCTGTCTGTCATGTGTGCCCCCCAGGTGTAGTCTGAGGCGTCTGTTGTGATGACTTGATTTGCTAGAGACTTGCAGAATGGTAGACCTGTGTTTGTTTGGCATGCTTGGGCCCACCATAGAAATTCCTCTTGCAAGCATGGGATTATTGGTATTGTTGTTTCCAAACTGTGGCTGTGTTGAGACCATAGTTTTTTTTAGGTACCATTGAAGTTTCCTCATATGCAACTTTGCACATGGGATAAGAAGAATGCAAGATGCCATGAAGCCCAGAGCCTGCAGGATTTTCCTTGCAGTAAGCCTGGTACAATTTGCTAGTATTTTGAAGTACTGAGTTAGTCGCCCCTGTTTTTCTGGCGTAAGATAGGCCATCTGGGTGTTTGTGTCCAAGTTGGCACCCAGGAAAGTTATTTTCTGAGATGGTGTTAGCCTGGATTTCTCTTTGTTGACTGTGTATCCCAGAGAATTCAACAACCATGTTACGTAAGCCAGATGTTCCAAAAGCATGTGTTTGCTGTCCGCTTGGATCAGGCAATCGTCCAAATAAGGGTAAATTTGTATCCCTTGAAGTCTGCAGTAGGCAATTACTGATGCCAGGCATTTCGTGAATACTCTGGGCGCAGTAGATAAGCCAAAGGGCAATGCAGAGAATTGATAGTGGATTGAACCTGCAAGAAATCTGAGGTATCTTCTGCAGCTTTGTCTGATTGGGGCATGCAGGTATGCCTCCTTGAGGTCCAATGTTACCAGCCAAAACTCCTTGCCCAGCATGGGAAGAAGCTGCTGTAAAGTGAGCATCTTGAATTTTGGTACGAGTAGAAATGTGTTTAGGATGGATAAGTCCAAAATGGGTCTCCAGTCGGTTCCTTTCCTTGGTACCAGGAATAGTCTGGAATAAAAACCTTGACCTTGTTCGTGAGTAGGTACCTCTTGAATAGCTTTCATGTCCATGAGCTTTGAAATTTGTATTTGAGCCTCTGTCCTTTGATTGTGTGGCAGGTTCGGCATGCCTCTCATTTTTGGAAGAGTGTGTAAATGAAATCTGTAGCCTCTGTTTATAATGTCCAGGATCCATTTGTCTGTAGTGATATGCCAATTTCTTGTAAATAATGCCAGCTTTCCTCCCAAGGGTGCTGCCAGCTGAGACTTGCTTGGCATGAAAAGTGGAAAATCATTGGGTTTGTTTCTTGTATTGTTGTGCACTGTCTTCGCCACCTCTTGGTGCTGGAGTTTGCCATTGTCTGCCTCTGTATGATCCTTGAGATTGTCCTCTGCCCCTTGTGCGCCTGTATCTACCTCTTTGGGGCTTGTCCGTGGCTGGAAAGGACCAGTTTTTTGAATGCCAATTTCTGCTGAAACGTGGTGGTTGAACCTGTAGAAAGGCTTTGACAGTTTGCATAGATTTAGCTTTTTCTTCCATTTTCCGTAGTATCTCCTCAGCATTAGTACCAGATAATACATCCTTTTGTAAAGGAGCATCTAGTAGTTTAGCTTTAACATGATCAGGCAAGGTTTGTTCCCTAAGCCAGGCATGCCTGCGAATGACTGATCCTGTAACCGCAGCTCTACTTGAGGCCTCTAGAGCATCATAGCCACATTGTGAGGTGTGCTTACCCACTTGTTCTGCACTATGCATCATATCCTGCAACTCCTTCAAATCTGGTTGTTCAGGTTGTGACATTTTATTCCTTAATTGTGATAACAGAAACTGCTGATATTTAAGCATATGGAACTGACAATTCAAGGCCCTCATGGCTAGGGTGGCTGAGGTATATACCTTTTTTCCCCACCTTTCTAAGGATCTAGACTCTCTTTCGGAAGGTAGTGGATTCTTAGCAGTAGAGGCCTTCATTCCCTTGGGGCCTTGAGATATGGTTTCAGGGTCAGCATTATGGCTTTTGTAAAGAAATTGGTGAGAGTTAGGAACTCTGTAGTACCTATCAGGCTTGACTGGGGCAGGAGGCAGGGAATCCGGATTAAGGCAAGCCTCCGAGTAAACATCATCAAGTATGTCCAAGACAAGAGGTATCGCCAGAGGTCTGTGCTGAGGTAGCAAAAGAAATTCCCTAAGTCTTTTCTTGGAATCAGAAAAGTCTTGGCCTTCCCAATGGAAGTGTTCCCTCAAGGTATGCAAGGTTTCCCGAAAAGAAAAATCCTCTGGGGGAGATACAGAAGGAATGGACTGCTCTGCATCAGAATCTTCAAAAGGGGAGTACGAGTGTTCCTCTTCATCAGAATGTTCTGAAATAATGGAGCCCTGGTCAGAAGAGGAAGAATCTTCCTTTACTCTGGGTCTCTTGTCCGGAGGGGGTTGGGAACCCCTGATAAGAGTAATTAAATCCTCAGCCATTTTTAGCATCTGCTTTTTAGGCATGGGGCCTGGAGATGGGCCCTGTGCAACAGGCCTCTTGGGATGCATGGCTGATTTGGACTTAGTAAAGGCCTTAATGGAAAAGGAAGATGAGGGTCTAAAGACACCATGGGTGGAAGTGGACCTGTCCACATTAGGAGGCTCAACACTCACAGTGGCTTCGGAAGCTGTAGTCTGGGTATGGGCCGAGGCACCTGCAGTCTCGGTTACAGAAGACACCGCCAGAGAAGTGTCGTCGGTAGTCAGGTGCCTCGCTGAGAACCGGACCACGTGTAGCCGGTTTTGGCGTGGTGTCGGTGGAAACCGCGGGCCTCGCGTGTCGGTCTTTGTCCTTGTGTTTTTTGGACAAAACGGTAGTCGGAGTCTCCGACGACATTTTATAATCAAAAGCTTTACCAAAAAAGTGCTGGGCAAACTCCGCCCGATGCTTAATAGTGCGTTTATTGAAAGTAGCGCAAAAGCGACAGCCCGAGACGTCGTGGTCTGGGCCTAAACAAGGTATGCAGAGGGAATGGAAATCCTTATGCAGTATTTGCTTACCACAAGAAATACAATTGTTAACTTTGTCTGACATCGGTCTGAGGCAAGAAAAGTTTCCCCAACGGGGTACTTAGCTTTAAAGAAGACTTGGTTTCCAAATTTTTGTAATTTCAGGAGCTGGCCGACCGGCACTTGCGAACTGCTTCTGCCGGGCACAGCGGCAAAAGACTGGAGAAAATGGCGTCGGCTGTGTCTTATATACCCTGTCGCACTGGCGTCAGGAAAAGCGACAACAACCGGCGCGGACCTAGACTTTGGAATTGGCCGACCGAGGACCGCCTGGCGGGGAGAACCCATCTGTGATTACTGCAGCTGTATGCACGATGAACATCAGATGGGTTCTCCTGCCGTCGGCGGGTCGGCCGAATCAAAGTCTAGGCGTCGTGTCGTCGCTTCTTCCTGACATCAGTGCGACAAATATAAACCAGCCGACGCCATGTTCTTCAGTTTTTCTTGCCCCAGATGTCAGGTGCCCCCAGAAGGAAGGCAATACATAAAATTATGAAGTAATGCATTGCAATATAATCAAAAAAACAGTAGTTGCAAGCAAATACACCATAAAAGAATACCCCTAGAGGGGAAGGAGGGAGGGAAACCTGGACTGCAGCTGTATTAGCACTCGAACATCTACATTTATGGTAAGTACAAAACTGTACTATGTTCATCGTGCATACAGCTGCAGTCATAACAGATGGGTAGAATCCCAAAGCTAAGAAAGGGGTGGTAGGCACTAGTGGAACTAGGAGGAGCCAAAATGCCCTGCAAGACTGCAGTGGCAAAGCCTGCTCTAGATTTGGAGTATAATAGTAGGTTGTAGTGTTTGGAGAAGGTATGCACAGAACTCCAAGTGGCTGCTTCCAAGATATCCTTGGTAGGAACTCCTCTGAGGAAGGCTGCAGAGGTGGCTGTGGCCCTGGTGGAATGAGTTCTAATGCCTGTAGGAACAGTTTTGCCATGAAAGGAATAGCAAAAGCGTATGCAGTGGGCTATCCATTTTGAGATTGTCTGCTTGGAAATTGGCTTTCCTGGAGCTCCTACCGCATAGGCCACAAAGAGTTGTTCTGATTTTCTGAAAGGCTTTGTTCTGTCCAAATAATAACGCAGTTGCCTGTGGATGTCCAAGGAGTGTAGTAATCTCTCCCCTTTGTTTTGAGGATTGGGATAAAAACTAGGTAAATGTATGGCCTGATTTAAAGCTACCCTGGATACCACTTTAGGCATAAAGGAAGGGTTGGTTCGTAATGAAACTCTGTTCTGATGGAAGATGATAAAAGGCTGGACAGCCATGAGGGCCTGTAGTTCTGAAACTCTACGAGCTGAAGTGCTAGCCAGAGGGAAAGCTGTTTTCCAGGACAAATATTGCAAATCTGATGAAGCAGCTGGCTCAAAAGGAGGCAAAGTCAGTTTTTCCAGAATTAAATTTAGATCCCAAGCAGGTATTGGTTGTTTCATTGGAGGTCTTAAATTCTTAGCCCCTCTAAGGAACTGTCTTAAAAGAGGGTGAGAGAATAAAGGAGGATCAGTGTTGTATTCTGCAGAAATGGCTGAGGCATGGATTTTGATGGAGGAGAATGAAAGTCCACTGTTTAGTAGTTCAGCCAAATATTGTAGTATTTGAGGTAAATTCAGTTTTCCAGGGTTCTGGCCCTTTTTCTCATTCCAGACACAAAAACGTTTCCATTTTGCGGAGTAAGCTTTTCTAGTTGATGGCTTTCTGGCCTCCAAAATGACATCCTGCACCTCCTTGGAGAGTAGGGCCTGCTGTGATGCTAAGGAATCTTCCATGCGGCTAGATTGAGTGTTTTTAGCTGACTGTGAAGAGTTTTGAAGCTGTGCTGAGTCAGAAGAAGAGGCATTAGAGGCAGGGTCCATGGAGGGAATCGTCAGGCTCCTCAGGAGTGGGTACCAGTGTTGCCTTGGCCAGTCCGGAGCAATGAGGATCATCTTCGGTCTGTCTGCTCTGGTCTTCAATAGGACTTTGGGCAGCAGAGGAAGAGGCGGGAAGGCATAAACTGTCATTGATGTCCAGCTGAAAGAGAGAGCGTCCACTCTCCAGACCTTTGGGTGGAAGGTCTTCAAGCAGTATTTTGTCAATTGATGATTTTTGTGGGAGGCAAAGAGATCTATGTCTGGCCTTCCCCATTCTTGGATTATTTCTGTAAAAACTTTTGGATGCAACATCCATTCGTGTGGATCTGTCATATTCCTGCTTAGGTTGTCTGCCAGCGTGTTTTCCTTGCCTGGCAAGTACTGTGCTTGTAGTTCCATTTGTAAATCCATGGCCATGTTCCAAAGTGATATGGCCAGTCTGCATAGGGGGTAGGAATGTGTTCCTCCCTGCTTGTTTATGTACCACATAACTGTGGTGTTGTCCGTTCTTATCAATAGTTGACCTGGTTGTAAGCAAGTCTCAGCTGGCAGCACCCTTGGGAGGAAAGCTGGCATTATTTACAAGAAATTGGCATATTATCACTACATACAAATGGATCCTGGACATTATAAACAGAGGCTACAGATTTCATTTCCACACTCTTCCAAAAATGAGAGGCATGCCGAACCTGCCACACAATTAAAGGGCAGAGGCTCAAATACAAATTTCAAAGCTCATGGACATGAAAGCTATTCAAGAGGTACCTACTCACGAACAAGGTCAAGGTTTTTATTCCAGACTATTCCTGGTACCAAGGAAAGGAACCGACTAGAGACCCATTTTGGACTTATCCATCCTAAACACATTTCTACTCGTACCAAAATTCAAGATGCTCACCTTACAGCAGCTTCTTCCCATGCTGGGCAAGGAGTTTTGGCTGGTAACATTGGACCTCAAGGAGGCATACCTGCATGTCCCAATCAGACAAAGCTGCAGAAGATACCTCAGATTTCTTGCAGGTTCAATCCACTATCAATTCTCTGCATTGCCCTTTGGCTTATCTACTGCGCCCAGAGTATTCACGAAATGCCTGGCATCAGTAATTGCCTACTGCAGACTTCAAGGGATACAAATTTACCCTTATTTGGACGATTGCCTGATCCAAGCGGACAGCAAACACATGCTTTTGGAACATCTGGCTTACGTAACACGGTTATTGAATTCTCTGGGATACACAGTCAACAAAGAGAAATCCAGGCTAACACCATCTCAGAAAATAACTTTCCTGGGTGCCAACTTGGACACAAACACCCAGATGGCCTATCTTATGCCAGAAAAACAGGGGCAACTAACTCAGTACTTCAAAATACTAGCAAATTGTACCAGGCTTACTGCAAGGAAAATCCTGCAGGCTCTGGGCTTCATGGCATCTTGCATTCTTCTTATCCCATGTGCAAAGTTGCATATGAGGAAACTTCAATGGTACCTAAAAAACCTATGGTCTCAACACAGCCACAGTTTGGAAACAACAATACCAATAATCCCATGCTTGCAAGAGGAATTTCTATGGTGGGCCCAAGCATGCCAAACAAACACAGGTCTACCATTCTGCAAGTCTCTAGCAAATCAAGTCATCACAACAGATGCCTCAGACTATGCCTGGGGGGCACACATGACAGACAGGTGCATTCAGGGCAAATGGTCCCAAAAGGAAAAGCACCTTCACATCAATCAAAAGGAAATGCTAGCAGTGATAAATGCAATTACAGCTTTCAAGGACCTCCTGCATCCAGGGCAATTATTGATAAGAACAGACAACACCACAGTAATGTGGTACATAAACAAACAAGGAGGAACACATTCATACCCCCGTGCAGGCTAGCCATGTCACTTTGGAACTTGGCTCTGGAAAGGCAAATCGAACTTCAAGCACAGTACCTGCCAGGATTGGAAAACACGCTGGCAGACAATCTAAGCAGAAATATGACAGACCCACACGAATGGAAGTTGCATCCTCAAGTGTTTACAAAGCTAATTCAAGCGTGGGGAAGGCCAGACATAGATCTCTTTGCCTCCCACAGGAATCATCAATTGACAAAGTTCTGCTCAAGGACCTTCCATCCAAAGGCCTGGAGAGTGGACGCCCTTTCTTTCAGTTGGGCAGCACGGACAGTTTATGCCTTCCCTCCTTTGCCTCTTCTGCCCAAGGTGCTCTTGAAAGCAAGAGCAGACAGACCGAAGATGATACTGATTGCTCCAGACTGGCCAAGACAACACTGGTACCCACTCTTGAGGAGCCTAACACATACTCCTCCCTGGACCCTACCTCTAATGCCTCTTCTACTGACTCAGCACAGCTACAAAACTCTTCACAGTCAGCTGAAAACACTCAATATGACTGCATGGAAAATTCCTTAAAACCACAACAGACCCTACTTTCCAAAGAGGTGCAGGATGTCATTTTGGAGGCCAGAAGGTCATCTACTAGAAAGGCTTACTCCGCAAAATGGAAACGGTTTTGCGCTTGGAATGAGAAAAAAGGCCAGGATCCTAGAAAACTGAATTTGCCTCAGATATTACAGTATCTAGCTGAGCTGTTGAACAGTGGACTTTCATTTTCCTCCATCAAAATTCATGCCTCAGCCATTTCTGCAGAATACAACACTGATCCACCCTTATTCTCTCACCCACTCTTAAGACAGTTCCTCAGAGGGGCTAAGAATATAAGACCTCCAAGGAAACAACCAATACCAGCCTGGGATCTTAATTACATTCTAGAGAAATTAACTTTACCTGCCTTTGAACCAGCTGCCTCAACAGATTTGCAATATTTGTCCTGGAAAACAGCTTTCCTTCTGGCCATTACCTCAGCTCGTAGGGTTTCGGAACTACAAACCCTCATAGCTGTGCAGCCCTTTCTCATCTTCCATCAGGACAGGGTTTCCCTACGAACCAACCCGTCATTTATGCCTAAGGTAGTATCCAGGGTAGCTTTAAATCAGGCCATACACTTACCTACCTTTTACCCCAATCCTCAAAACAAAGGGGAAAGGCTGCTACATTCCTTAGACATCCATAGACAGCTACGTTACTATTTGGACAGAACAAAGCCTTTCAGGAAATCAGAACAACTCTTTGTGTCCTATGCTGTAGGAGCTCAAGAAGCCAATTTCCAAACAGACAATTTCAAAATGGATAGGCCACTGCATACGGTTTTGTTACTCCTTTCATGGCAAATCTGTTCCTACAGGCATCAGATCCCACTCCACAAGGGCCACAGCTGCCTCTACAGCCTTCCTCAGAGGAGTCCCTACCAAAGATATTTTGGAGGCAGCCACTTGGAGTTCTGTGCATACCTTCACAAAACACTACCACCTGCCTTTGTACTCCAAAACTAGAGCAGGCTTTGCCACTGCTGTGTTGCAGGGCATTCTGGCTCTTCCCAGTTCCACCTAGTGCCTACCACCCTGTGCGTAGCTTTGGGATTCTACCCATCTGTGATTACTGCAGCTGTATGCACGATGAACATAGTACAGTTTTGTACCTACCATGAATGTAGATGTTCGAGTGCTAATACAGCTGCAGTACAGGTTTCCCTCCCTAATTCCCCTCTTGGTAAAGGCCTAGTGGCTAACACCTCCTCATACAACCTGATTGGGTTATCCTTCTATGGTGTATTTGCTTCCAACTACTGATTTTTGGATTATATTGCATTGCATGATTACATATATAATTTATGTATTGCCTTCCTTCTGGGGGCACCTGACATCTGGGGCAAGAAAGACTGAAGAAAATGGCGTCGGCTGTGTCTTATATACCCCTGTCGCACTGACGTCAGGAAAGAAAGCGACAACAACTGACGCCGGACCGGCCGACCGAGGACCCGCCTGACGGCAGAGAACCCATCTGTGATTACTGCAGCTGTATGCACGATGAACATCAGATGGGTTCTCCTGCCATCAGGCGGGTCCTCGGTCGCCAATCAAAGTCTAGGTCGGCGTCGGTTGTCGTCACTTCTTCCCTGGCGTCAGTGCGACAGGGGTATAAAGAATCAGCCGCCATGTTCTTCAGTTTTTCTTGCCCGGATGTCAGGTGCCCCAGAAGGAAGGCAATACATAAAATATGAAGTAATGCAATGCAATATAATCAAAAACAGTTGCAAGCAATACACCATAAAATACCCTAGAGGGGAAGGAGGGAGGGAAACTGGACTGCAGCTGTATTAGCACTCAAACATCTACATTTATGGTAGGTACAAAACTGTACTATGTTCATCGTGCATACAGCTGCAGTCATAACAGATGGTAGAATCCCAAAGCTAAGAAAGGGGTGGTAGGCACTAGGTGGAACTAGGAGGAGCCAAAATGCCCTGCAAGACTGCAGTGGCAAAGCCTGCTCGAGATTTGGAGTATAATGGTAGGTTGTAGTGTTTGGAGAAGGTATGCACAGAACTCCAAGTGGCTGCTTCCAAGATATCCTTGGTAGGAACTCCTCTGAGGAAGGCTGCAGAGGTGGCTGTGGCCCTGGTGGAATGAGTTCTAATGCCTGTTGGAACAGTTTTGCCATGAAAGGAATAGCAAAAGCGTATGCAGTGGGCTATCCATTTTGAGATTGTCTGCTTGGAAATTGGCTTTCCTGGAGCTCCTACCGCATAGGCCACAAAGAGTTGTTCTGATTTTCTGAAAGGCTTTGTTCTGTCCAAATAATAACGCAGTTGCCTGTGGATGTCCAAGGAATGTAGTAATCTCTCCCCTTTGTTTTGAGGATTGGGATAAAAACTAGGTAAATGTATGGCCTGATTTAAAGCTACCCTGGATACCACTTTAGGCATAAAGGAAGGGTTGGTTCGTAATGAAACTCTGTCCTGATGGAAGATGATAAAAGGCTGGACAGCCATGAGGGCCTGTAGTTCTGAAACTATGAGCTGAAGTGATAGCCAGAAGGAAAGCTGTTTTCCAGGACAAATATTGCAAATCTGATGAAGCAGCTGGCTCAAAAGGAGGCAAAGTCAGTTTTTCCAGAATTAAATTTAGATCCCAAGCAGGTATTGGTTGTTTCCTTGGAGGTCTTAAATTCTTAGCCCCTCTGAGGAACTGTCTTAAAAGAGGGTGAGAGAATAAAGGAGGATCAGTGTTGTATTCTGCAGAAATGGCTGAGGCATGGATTTTGATGTAGGAGAACGAAAGTCCACTGTTTAGTAGTTCAGCCAAATATTGTAGTTTTTGAGGTAAATTCAGTTTTCCAGGGTTCTGGCCCTTTTTCTCATTCCAGACACAAAAACGTTTCCATTTTGCGGAGTAAGCTAGGCCGACTGAGGACCCGCTTGACGGCAGGAGAACCCATCTGTTATGACTACAGCTGTATTAGCACTCGAACATCTACATTTATGGTAGGTACAAAACTGTACTTTATGGAACCCGCAGAGGTCTCTGCCTTAGATGGGACCGGAGCCGCTGTGCAGGCACCAGCTTCTGAGGGTGTTTTCAGGCCTACAGATTTGTGTATTAGACCAACGCCGTCTTCAAAACTAAGGCCAAAATCTAAATCTATGTCTAAAAAACCGATGCCTGGGCCACACGTGCAGGCCCCTATGCCTAAAAAACAAATGCTCAAAATGGCTGAAGATTTAATTACTCTGATCAGAGGTAGCCAAACCCCCCCACACACACACACACACACACACACACACTTCTAAGATGCCTAGGCAAGACATTGATTATGAATCTTCTGAACAGGAGTCTATTTCTTCTGACTCTTCTAATGAACAGGATTTGTCTATACCTACTTATGAGGACTCTGCAGAGGATTCCATTCCTTCTGCTTCTCCCCCTGAGGATTTTTCTTTTGGGGAAACTTTACATACCTTGCGGGAACATTTCCATTGGGAAAGTCAGGATTTCTCTGAATGTAAAAAGAGACTTAGGGATTTTCTTCTTCTTCCTCTGCATAGGCCTTTGGCTATACCTCCAGTTCTAGACATTGTTGATGATGTTTTTTCAGAATCTAGTATGGCTCCTGATTCTCTGCCTCCAGCTCCTTGTAAGCCAGACAGATACTACAGGGTTCCTGACTCCCACAAATTCCTTTTCAAAAATCCTGTTGCAGATCCTGAAACCATTTCTCAGGGTCCCAAGGGCATTAAGGCCTGTACTGCTAAAATTCCTACCCCTTCTGATAGAGATTCCAGGGCGCTGGATAGATGGGGTAAGAAGGTTTACACTTCTGCAACCTTGGTAATCAGGGCTTTAAACTGTCAATTTCATATGCTTAAGTATCAGCAGCATATCATGCGGCTGGTTAAACAGAAAATTATGTTAATTTCTGACTGTGTGGAAAATAAAGATTTACAGGATTTATTGCATTCAGCTGAACAACTTGGAAAACATACTTTGTAATGTGGTTTTGATTCTTTGGAGGCCTCTTGCAGGGCTGCTGTAACTGAGTCTTTGCTAAGAAGGCATGTTTGGCTCAAAGAGCAATCTCTGCCTGATCATGTTAAAGCAAAATTGTTGGATGCTCCTTGAGAACAGGAGCGACTCTTTGGTAATAAGGCTAAAGAAGTTTTAAAAAAGATGGAAGTTAAAGCTAAATCTATGCAAACTGTGAAAGATTTCTTTCAAGTGCAACCTCCAAGACTTAGTAGCCACAGGCCTACTAAGAACTGGTCCTTTTCAGTTCCTTCGAGAGCCACTCAAGTCAAACCCAGACATTCCAAAAGCTCCATTTTTCAGTCACAAGGGACTTTTAGAACAAAACAAAGGGGTGCCTCCTCCTCCAAATCTGGAAACAAGGCACATCCCTATGGTAAGCAGTCTCAGTGATATCCCTCTGCACTTACCAAGCACTTACCTTTTAGCCGCCCCTTTGGGGGGGGAAACTGGCACTTCATGCAAGAAACTGGCAACTTAGAACCCAGGACAAATAGGTTTTAAATATAGTATCCCAAGGATACAGATTTCATTTCCACACGTTGCCAATCCCAAATGGATGGCCAGACCTGCCCCTAAATCGGTGGGCAGAGGCCCAGAAACAAGTACTGTCTCTCATGAACATGGGAGCTATTCAACCAGTCCCAGAAGAGGAAAAGGGACAAAGTTTTTATTCAAGACTTTTCCTGGGACCCAGAAAAGACAAATCATGGCGTCCAATTCTGGACTTATCTACTCTAAACACATTTCTGGACATTCCAAAATTCAAGATGCTGACTCTTCAACAGTTACTTCCTATGCTAGGCAAAGATGCCTGGTTGGTAACTCTAGATTTAGGAGGCTTACCTGCATATCCCAATCAGGGAATCTTGCAGAAGATACCTCCGCTTCAAAGCAGGCTATTTGCATTACCAGTTCTCTGCACTGCCCTTTGGCTTATCTACTGCGCCCAGGGTCTTCACAAAGTGCCTGGCTCCAGTAATTGCATTTTGCAGGCAAAGAAATATTCAAATATATCCATACCTGGACGATTGTCTAATTCAGGCAGAAAACAGGGACATTCTTCAAAGACACCTGCCGTTTGTAAAAAGGGTTCTATCTTGTCTAGGGTACACCACAAATGAAAAGAAATCACAACTGGTACCCTCTCAAAAAATTACATTCCTGGGTGCAAGCTTGAATACAACTGCCCAGATGGCTTACCTTGACACCAGAAAAGCAAATTCATTTGGTAACTTACTTCAAACAAGTGGCCACAAAAACCCTGCTATCTGCAAGACAAATTCTGCAAGCCTTGTGGTTCATGGCCTCATGCATTCTTCTAATTCCGTATGCAAGACTGCATATGAGGAAACGTCAGGGGTACTTAAAGAGTTTATGGAGTTAACATTGTCACAGCCTGGAAACAATGATTCCTGTCATACCTTGCCTGCAACTAGAGTTCCTATGGTGGGCAGAGGCCTGCCACCAAAGAAGGGACTACCATTCACTCCACCCCCCTACCCCCCCAAACCCTAACTACAGAGACATCAGACTATGCTTGGGGGGCTCATCTGGCAGGGAAGTGCATTCAGGGCAAATGGAGCCCAAATCAAATGCACCTGCATATCAATCAAAAAGAGATGCTAGCTGTGCAGAATGCACTGACAGCCTTCAAGGACTACCTTCATCCAGGACAATTAATTATAAAGACAGACAACACCACAGTCATGTGGTACATAAACAAGCAGGGGGGTACACACTCCTACCCCCTTTGCAGACTAGCTATGGCATTGTGGAACATGGCCTTGACCTATCAAATACAACTACAAGCTCAATTCCTGCCAAGAAAGCTGAATACACTGGCAGACGAACTAAACAGAAATCTCATGGCCCCACACGAATGGAAACTAGAACCACAGATTTTCAACATGTTGACACGCAAATGGGGGAGTTCAGACATGGATCTTTTTACCTCACCCCAGTACTATCAGTTGGACAAATTCTGCACAAGGACTCATCACAAAAAAGCCTGGAAAGTAGATGCTCTATCATTCAGCTGGAAAAACCTATCAGTCTATGCTTTTCCCCCTCCGCCTCTGCTCTCCAACATTCTACTAAAAGTCAAACAGGACAAACCAAAAATGATTTTGATTGCTCCAGACTGGCCTCGGCAACACTGGTACCCACTCCTACGCAATGTGTCACACCTTCCACCGTGGCACCTGCCTCAGACACCTTACTTACTGTCTCAGCAGAACAACCAAATTCTGCATACTCAGCTCCAAACTTTGAATCTTGCAGCGTGGCTAATCACCTAAGTTCACCCTTAGCAAACCTGTGATGGATATATTTTTGGAGGCAAGAAGGCCTAGTACTAGAAAATCTTATGCTGACAAATGGAAAAGATTCTGTGCCTGGAATCAATCACAAGGGATAAGCACAACAGTGCCCAATATTCCTCAGATTTTATAATACTTAACTGAGATGCTTCACAAGGGCCTGTCCTTTTCTTCTATGAAAATCCATACGTCAGCCATTTCAGCTCATTACAACACAGAACCTCCCCTCTTCTCTCATCCTCTGCTAAAGCAGTATCCCAGAGGGGCAAAAAACTTAAGACCACCCAGGAGAGCTCCAACCCCTGCCTGGGACCTCAGTTTTGTATTGGAAAAACTCACTCTCCCTCCTTTCGAGCCAGCTGCTACTGCAGATTTAAAATTTCTCTCCTGGAAAACAGATTTCCTTTTAGCAGTCACTTCAGCTAGAAGGATTTCCGAATTACAGGCTCTTATGGCAGTGGAGCCTTTCATTATTTTTCATGCGGACAGGGTGTCTCTCAGGACCAATCCAGCCTTCTTGCCTAAGATGGCATCCAGTGTCGCTCTTAATCAGACCATTCATTTGCCAGCTTTCTTTCCCAATCCACAGAACAAGGGTGAGCAGATTCTGCATTCATTGGATGTACACAGACAACTTAGATTTTACTTAAACAGGACAAAATCTCTAAGAAAATCTGAACTACTACTGGTGGCATTTGCTGCATGGGCAGAGGGAAAGGCTATTTCAAAGCAGACTATTTCCAAATGGATAAGCCATTGTATTCATTTCTGCTACATGCACCATGGTAAAACTATCCCCCAGGGGATCAGATCTCATTCCACCAGGGCTGCATCTACGTCTACAGCCTTTCTCAGAGGTGTTCCTACCAGAGACATTCTAGAGGCTGCTATCTGGAGCTCAGTTCATACGTTCACCAAACATTACCATTTACCCTTCTTCTCCTCTAAATCCAGAGCTGGCTTTGCCACTGCTGTCCTGCAGGGTCTTATAGCTGGTCCTAATGCTGTATAAATCCATCCTCCCAACCATATCTTTGGGACTCTACCCAAATGTAATGACTGCAACAGTGAGACACGAAGAACATAGTACAGTTGTGTACACTTACCATAAATTTAGATGTTCGAGTGTATTCACTGCAGTCCTGGTTACCCTCCCTCCAACCCCCTGTTTTTCTCTTACTATACCTCTACTTTCCTTTACTATGCTTAAAAGCCTTTTTGGTGTATTCGCTTTTGTTTGGAGGTATATTTTTGTGTTTTTAATTATTTAAATATTTGGCTCCCCATTTTGGGAGGCACCTGACATCTGGGGCAAGAAAAACTGATGTAATAGCGTCGGCTGCATGTTTTATACCCCTGACGACCTGACGTCATGGAAGAAGGGACAGCAACCGATGCAGGACCCAAGACTTTGTTAATCAGGCCGACTGAGGGTAACCTGCCAGCAGATTACCCAAATGTAATGACTGCAACAGTGAATACACTTGAACATCTACATTTATGGTAAGTGTACACAACTGTACTTTTTGATGCCTTAGAAGCATCTTGCAGGGCTGCTGTCACTGGGTCTGTACTGAGATGGCATGCTTGGCTAAAAGAACAAGTCTTGCCTGTCCAGGTCAAAGCCACATTACTAGATGCTCCATTAAATCAGGAGCATTTGTTTGGCACAAAAGCAGAAGAAGTTCTTAAAAAGATGGAAGAAAAAGCTAAATCTATGCAAACAGTCAAAGATTTCTTACCAGTGCAGCCACCTAGATTCAGTAGGCATTGGCCTTCAAAAAACTGGTCTTTTCCAGTCCCTCTCAGGCCTTCTCAGTACAAAACCAGGGGAAACAGATCACCCAGACTACAGTTTCAGAGTATGCCGAGATCTAAACAGTGGAGTGTTTCCACCTCAAAACCAGGGAGTGGTAAGCCACCCCTTTATGGAAAAAGTTCACAATGACTTTCCAGTTATCCTTCCCAGCCATGCCCAAGTACTTGTGCCCCTAGGAGGAAAACTCACCCCGCATGCAAAAAATTGGATGTCCATTACTCAGGACCGATGGGTTCTAAACATTGTATCCTAGGGACCCAGGGATACAGATTCTACTTCCACTCACTGCCAACACCAAGCGGGTTGCCAGACCTTCCTCCAAACCAGTGGGCAGAGGCTCAAAAGCAAGTACTTTCCCTTCTCCATATCAGAGCTATTCAACCTGTTCCAGTAGAACATAGGGGACAGGATTTCTACTCCAGACTGTTCGTGGTGCCCAGAAAAGAGAGCGCTTGGCACCCTATCCTGGATCTATCAATTCTCAACACCTTTCTGGTGGTCCCAAAATTCAAAATGCTTACACTGCAACAGCTTCTTCCTATGCTTGCCAAGGATGCCTGGATGTTCATCGTGTTACACTGCTGCAGTCATCATACTTGGGTTATCCTGCCGTCAGGTGATCCCGCAGTCGGCCAGAGTTCCAAAGTCTTGGTCCGGCGTCGGTTGCTGTCGCCCCCTCCCTGACGTTAGTGCGACAGGGGTATATAAGATGCAGCCGACGCCATTTTCTTCTGGCGTCGGTTGCTGTCGCCCCCTCCCTGACGTTAGTGCGACAGGGGTATATAAGATGCAGCCGACGCCATTTTCTTCAGTCTTTTCTTGCCGCGCGGTGCCCGAAGCAGAAACAGTTCGCAAGTGCCGGTTGGCCGACTCCTGAGATTTTCATTCTGAATCCAGTACCGAAGTCTTCTAAAAAAGCTAGGTACCCCATTGGGGAAACTTTTTCTTGCCTCAGACCGATGTCAGTAAAAGTTAATAACTGTATTTCTTGTGGGAAGCAAATACCTCATAAGGATTTCCACTCCTATTGTATTCCATGCCTAGACCCTGACCACGACGTCACTGGTTGTCGGTTTTGTGCTAGGTTTAACAAGCGCACTATTAAACGTCGGTTTGATTTTGCCCGACATTATTTTGGCAGAAAATTCAATTACACCATGCCGTCGGAAATTCCGACGACTACAATGCATAAAAAGCGCAAGGACAAAGACAGGCATCCGAGGCTCAAAACTGACAACGAGGCCTCTTCTAGGCCGGTCGCCGGTTCTCCGGTTTTCAGCGAGGCGCCTACGCAGCCCCTGACGACCACTTCCACAGAACCACAGACTGCCTCCGACTCCCACGTGGAGCTGGCTGGGCCTTTGGACGCTCTAGGATTTCAGCTTTCCGATCCTAACCCTACAGAGGGAACCGAAGTAGCTGAGCAAATCACAGCTACAGAGGGTGTTTTCAGACCTACCCAGTTAACCATTAAACCCTCTGCTAAGTCTAAACCCCCCTTAAAAGCAAAGAAACAGACACAACTCTTTCCAGGACAGGCTTCCATGCCTAAGAAACAAATGCTAAAAATGGCCGAGGACCTAATCACCCTGATCAGGGGGTCCCATCCCCCTCCTGATAAAAGGCGCAGACAGGATGCAGACTATGAATCTTCTGACCAGGTGTCCATTTCCTCAGACTCTTCCTCGGACCTAGGATATTCTCCACCCTCTTATGAGGATTCTGATGATGAGGAATCAATTCCATCTGCCTCTCCACGTGAGGATTACTCCTTTGGGGAGACCTTACACACCATGAGGAAACATTACATTGGTAAGGCCAGGATTACTTAGAATCCAAGAAAAGGCTCAGAGACTTCCTATTATTGCCTCAACACAGACCCCTTGCTTTCCCGCCAGTTTTAGATATTGTGGATGATGTGTACACTGAATCCAGTTTAAACCCTGACTCCTTACCCCTAGCCCCAGTTAAACCTGATAGATATTACAGAGTGCCTGACTTTCACAAATTTCTGTACAAAAGCCCTGTTGCTGACCCTGAAACTATTTCTCAGGGACTCAGATGGATTAAGGCCTCATCAGCAAAAAACCCAGTTTCCTCTGACAGATATTCCAGAGCATTAGACAGAAGGGGAAAGAAGGTATATACGTCTGCAACTTTAGCAATGAGAGCCTTGAATTGCCAGTTTCACATGCTAAAATATCAGCAATTTTTGATGTCTCAGTTGAAACAAAAGATGCTTCCAGATTCAGATCCTCCTAACCTTAAAGAAATGCAGGATTTATTGCATGCAGCTGAACAAGTGGGAAAACATACTTTGCAATGTGGGTTTGATTCCTTAGAGGTCTCCTGTAGAGCAGCAGTTACAGGCCCTGTCTTTAGAAGGCATGCTTGGTTAAAAGAACATACGTTGCCAGATCATGTTAAGGTCAAATTATTGGATGCACCTCTGCAGCGGGATGTACTGTTTGGAGTTAAGGCAGAGGAGGTACTAAAGAAGATGGAGGATAAGGCAAAATCTATGCAAACGGTAAAATATTTCTTACAGGTTCAGCCTCCTCGTTTTAGCAGAAATTGGCCAACAAAGAATTGGTCCTTTCCAGTCACAGATAGACCTCAAAGGGGCAGATACAGACGTCCAAGAGGTAGAGGTCAGACACAAGGCCCTTACAGGCCTCGACAATGGAGTACACCAGGCCAGAAAGAAGGGGAAGACAGGCCTCAACCCTATAAAAAGCAGCCTCAATGACTTTCGACTACAGCTGCTAAACAGCTCTCTCTTGGCAGCCCCTGTAGGAGGAAAAGTGGCACTTTTCTACCACAACTGGCATTGCATCACCAAAGACAAATGGGTTCTCAACATTATATCTTAAGGTTACAGGTTCCACTTTCACACTCCGCCAAGGCTAAAAGGAATGCCAAACCTGCCACCAAATCAATGGGCAGAGGCTAAAAAACAAATTACAGCACTCATGGACATGAGAGCTATTCAAAAGGTACCACCACAGGAACAAGGACAAGGATTTTACTCAAGACTCTTCCCGGTTCCCAGAAAGGACAAAGCCTGGAGACCCATTCTGGACCCTTCTTCACTAAACACTTACCTGGATGTTCTGAAATTCAAGATGTTGACACTACTGCAGCTTCTTCCCATGCTGGGCACGAAAGCTTGGCTCGTGACTTTGGACCTCAAAGAGGCATACCTGCATGTCCCTATCAGACAAAACTGCAGAAGATACCTCAGATTTCTAGCTGGTTCAATGCACTATCAATTCTCTACATTGCCCTTTGGCTTATCTACTGTGCCCAGGGTCTTCACAAAGTGCCTGGCACCAATAATTGCATTTTGCAGGCAAAAAGGAATTCAAATTTATCCATACCTGGACGACTGCCTGATTCAAGCAGAGAGCAAGGACATTCTACTAAAGCATCTGGCATACGTAATAAAGTTATTAAGTTGCCTAGGGTACACAGTAAATGAAAATAAATTAAAACTAGTGCCCTCACAACAGATAATATTCCTGGGTGCCAGCTTGAACACAACAGCCCAGATGGCTTATCTCACGCCAGACAAGCAAGGACAACTGACTCAATATTTTCATTTAATGGCAACAAAGACCCAACTCCCTGCAAGAAAAATTCTGCAGGCCTTGGGCTACATGGCATCTTGCATACTGCTAATTCCATATGCCAGACTGCATATGAGGAAACTACAATGGTACCTAAAGAGCGTATGGTCTCAACACTGTCAAAGTTTGGAAACAGTTATACCTCTATTTCCTTGCCTACAACAGGAGTTTCGATGGTGGGCACAAGCTTGTCACCTCAACAAGGGACAGCCTTTCACTCAACCCACAGCCAGGCAGACACTGACAACAGATGCATCGGATTACGCCTGGGGAGCACACATGGCAGGAAAATATATCCAGGGCAAGTGGCCCACAGAGCAAAGACATCTCCACATCAATCAAAAAGAGATGCTAGCTGTACAAAATGCTAGTATAGCTTTCAAGGACCTGCTGCACCCAGGACAATTACTACTAAAGACAGACATCACCACAGTTATGTGGTACATAAACAAGCAAGGGGGGCACACACTCCTACCCCCTCTGCAGACAAGCCATGACCTTGTGGTACACAGCTCTAAACTACCAAGTTCATCTGCAAGCACAATTCCTGCCAGGAAAGGAAAACACACTGGCAGATGACCTAAGCAGAAACATTATGGACCCACACGAATGGGAACTGAACCCACAAATATTCAGAATGATAACACAAAAATGGTGGTGCCCGGACATAGATCTGTTCGCTTCCCCAAAGAACTGCCAATTACAGAAATTCTGCACAAGGAGCTACCATCCACAAGCATGGAAAGTGGATGCCCTTTCATTCAGCTGGAAAAAACTACAAGTATACGCTTTCCTTCCTTTACCTCTCCTACCAAAGGTACTCATAAAAGCCAGGCAGGAAGAGCCAAAAATGATCCTGATTGCACCAGACTGGCCACGCCAGCACTGGTACCCAATCTTAAAGAACTTAGCACAAGAACCACCCTGGATTTTGCCTCAAATCCCACAGTTGCTGACACAGCACTACAATCAGATACTTCACAGCCAGCTAAAGACCTTAAATCTAGCTGCATGGAAAATTCCATAGTCAAGCAAGCAATGCGTCTCTCCAAAGTGGTTATGGATGTCATTCTAGAGGCCAGAAGGCCTAGCACCAGGAAAGCATACTCGGATAAATGGAAGAGATTCTGTGCCTGGAACCAAGCACACAGCCTTGACCCTCTTGTCCCAAACATTCCTCAGATACTTCAATACTTAACTGAGATGCTGGACAATGGTCTCTCTTTTTCATCCATCAAGATCCACGCCTCAGCTATCTCTGCTCATTACAACACGGATCCACCAATTTTTCCTAATCCTTTGCTCAAACAGTACCTCAGAGGGGCTAAAAACATAAGACCGCCCCGTAGAGCACCTACACCAACTTGGGACCTCAACTTTGTTTTGGAAAAATTGACTTTACCTCCTTTTGAGCCAGCTAGCACAGCAGAATTAAAATACATCTCTTGGAAAACTGCTCTGCTACTGGCAGTAACATCAGCATGAAGAGTTTCAGAATTACAGGCACTAATGGCAGTGGAACCTTTCCTCATCTTCCACCAGGACAGGGTGTTTTTAAGAACTAACCCTACGTTTATGCCAAAGGTGGTATCAAGTGTGGCTCTAAACCAAACTGTTCACTTGCCTATTTTTTATCCAAAACCACAGAACAAAGGGGAGAGACTACTACACTCTTTGGACATTCACAGACAGTTACGCTTCTACTTGGACAAAACCGAAGCTTTCAGAAAATCTGAGCAATTATTGGCGGCATACCCTACAGGAGCACAGGGAAAAGCCATCTCAAAGCAGACTATTTCAAAATGGATAGGACACTGTATACGTTTCTGCTATACCCACCATGGGAAACCTGTACCTAGCAGCATTAGATCTCACTCCATCAGGGCAACAGCCACTTCAACTGCCTACTTCAGAGGAGTACCTACCAAAGATATTTTAGAAGCAGCAACATGGAGTTCTGTGCATACCTTCACCAAGCATTACCATTTGCCTTTATACTCCAAATCCAGAGCTGGCTTCGCCACTGCTGTGCTGCAGGGTCTTATAGCCACCCCTAATGCCTTATAGAACCAGCCTCCCTACCTCAGCTTTGGGATTCCACCCAAGTGTAATGACTGCAGCAGTGTAACACGATGAACATAGTACAGTTTTGTACCTACCATAAATGTAGATGTTCGAGTGTAAACACGGCTGCAGTCCAGGTAACCCTCCCTCCTTCCCCTCTTACTTGCTGGTATGTACCTATGCCTTCTACCCTTTACTACCTATGGGGAGTATTTGCTGGTAACTGAAAGTTGTTTGCTTTTCTTATGTATGTTTTATTAGCAATTTGAATTGCCTACCTATTTGGGGGCACCTGACATCTGGGGTAAGAAAAACTGAAGAAAATGGCGTCGGCTGCATCTTATATACCCCTGTCGCACTGACGTCAGGGAGGAGGCGACAGCAACCGACGCCGGACCAAGACTTTGGAACTCTGGCCGACTGCGGGACCGCCTGACGGCAGGATAACCCAAGTGTAATGACTGCAGCAGTGTTTACACTCGAACATCTACATTTATGGTAGGTACAAAACTGTACTTTAGTCACCCTAGACTTAAAAGAAGCTTATCTGCACATCCCCATAAGAGAGTCTTGCATGAAATATCTACGTTTCATGGCAGGCTCTTTGCACTATCAGTTCTCTGCACTTCCCTTTGGCTTATCTACTGCACCCAGAGTATTCACAAAATGCCTGGCTCCAGCCATTGCATACTGCAGGCAAAGAAATATTAAAATCTACCCATACTTGGACGATTGCCTGATTCAGGCGCACAGTCAGGAATTGCTAATTCAGCACCTGGCATTTGTAAAAAGACTTCTAACTTCACTGGTGTCAACGAAAATAAATCACAACTGGTGCCCAGCTAACGAATTGTATTCCTGGGAGCAAGCTTGAACACAACTTCCCAGATGGCATTCCTCACTCCAGAAAAGCAGGTCCATCTGACAAACTATTTCAAAGTAATGGCCAACAAAGCCCAGCTATATGCAAGGAAAATACTGCAAGCCCTAGGGTTCATGGCCTCATGCATTCTGCTAATTCCATATGCAAGACTGCATATGAGGAAACTTCAATGGTACTTAAAAAGTCTCTGGTGTCAACATTCTCAGGACCTGGAAACAGTGATTCCTGTCATACCTTGTCTAAGGGCAGAGTTCCTTTGGTGGGCAGAAGCATGCAACCACAACAAGGGACTTCCTTTCACTCAACCCCTCGCAGCCGAAACCCTGACAACAGACACATCAGACTATGCATGGGGGGCTCACATGGCAGGCAAATGCATTCAAGGCAAATGGAGCCCAGAACAAATTCCCCTGCATATCATTCAAAAAGAGATGCTAGTTGTATAGAATGCTCTGACAGTCTTCAAATACCTTATCCTTCAGGCAATACCACAGTTATGTGGTACATAAACAAGCAGGGCGGGACTCATTCTTACCCACTCTGCAGGTTAGCCATAGCTCTGTGGAACACAGCCTTGAGCATCCACGTGCACCTACAAGGTCAGTTCCTGCCAGGCAAGCAAAATTCACTGGTAGACGACTTAAGCAGAAATCTACTGGACCCTCCCGAGTGGAAACTGGAACCCAACTCATTCAAACTTCTAACCCAGATGTGGGGAACTCCAGAGGTGGACCTTTTTGCCTCCCCCCAAAACCACCAACTGAACACATTTTGCACCAGGAACCCTCACAGCAGAGCCTGGAAGGTGGACGCCCTTTCCTTTGCATGGGAAAAACCTCTCAGTGTATCCCTTTCCTCCTCTTCCCCTCCTTTCAAATGTACTACTCAAAATCAAACAGGACAGGCCAAAGGCAATCCTTATTTCACCAGACTGGCCACGCCAGCAGTGGTACCCACTCCTACGCAGTCTGACAGCAGTGCCACCCTGGCACCTACATCAGACACCTTCCCTGCTGTCTCAGCAGGAGGGACAGATTTTGCATGGACAGCTGCAAACCCTAAACCTTGCAGCCTGGCTTATCCCATGAATACACCACCAGCATGCCTCAGCAAACAGGTGCTGGACGTCATCCTTGAGGCCAGAAGGCCTAGTACTAGGAAATGCTATGCTGAAAAATGGAAAAGATATTGTACTTGGAGTCAGTCTCAAGGAAAGGACACAGCTGTGCCCAACTTACCTCAAATCCTTGATTACCTAGCATAGCTGCTCCACATAAGCCTATCCTTCTCATCCATTAAGATTCATGCCTCTGCCATCTCAGCACATTATAATACTGAGCCTCCTCTCTTTTTTCTCACCCTCTCATCAAGCAGTTCTTGAGAGGAGCTAAGAATTTAAGGCCCCCTAGGTGAGCTCACACCCTGGCCTGGGACCTTAACTTTGTACTGGAAAAGCTCACACTCAGCAGAGTTAAAATTCCTCTCTTGGAAAACAGCCTTACTTCTAGCTATTACTTCAGCAAGAAGAGTGCCTGAGTTACAGGCACTAATGGCGGTGGAGCCCTTCATTATTTTCCATGCTGACAGGGTTTCCCTGAGGACTAACCCTTCCTTTATGCTCAAGATGGTTTCCAGTGTGGCTTTAAAGCAATTCATCCATTTGGCAACCTTTTTCCCTAATCCTCAGAATAGAGGGGAAAGGATCCTGCACTCCTTGGATGTGCACAGACAGCTCAGGTTTTACCTTGACAGGACTAAGCCTTTCAGAAAGTCTGACCAGCTACTAGTCAGCTTTGCTACAGGGGCAGAGGGCAAGGCCATTTCGAAACAAACCATTTCCAAATGGATAGCACACTGCATCCATTTCTCCTACAAGCACCATGGAAAACTTACCCCTCTGGGGATCAGAACTCATTCCACTAGAGCTACTTCAACCTCTACAGCATTTCTCAATGGGGTCCCCCACCAGGGACATCCTGGAAACTGCAACCTGGAGTTCTGTACACACCTTCATCAAGCATTACCACATACCTATTTTTTTCTAAAGCCAGAGCTGGATTTGCTACAGCAGTCTTACAAGGCCTGCTAGCTAGCCCCAACACTTCTTGACTGCCTCCACCTTTCCTCAGCTTTGGGAATCAATGACTGCAACAGTGAAACCCAAAGAACATAGTACAGTTGTGTACACTTACCGTAAATGTAGACATTCAATTGTATTCACTGTTGCAATCCTGGTTTCCCTCCAGCGCCCTGGTTTTCTCTATTCTTTTTACCTATCCTCTTTATAGGTTCATAGGTTCATACTAGGCTATCTGCCCTAGGGCATTTATAAGCCTAGCCAGAGTGTGTTTGGCTTTTGCCACCCATTTTAAATTAATTTTGCTATACCCTTTTTCGAGGTTAGTATACTGTGCCTCTGTCTAACAGTGACACAGAAGTGATACCCGGGGTAAACCTACGATCCTCCATCCACTCATCAATATTCCTCTTGAGGAGAGTCAATGAGGGACTCTGCCTAACCTGGACTGGGATTTTATTCCTGAGTGAAGGGAGCATCTGAGTTATGAATCTGTCCCTCCAGCATGTCCTATTTATTTCAGTGCTGAGGTTCAAGTCTCTCGAGCACGTAGCTCGATGGGATTTGGATTTTCTGAGGTGCAGCATGTCCATTAATTCCGGGTTGGACATGGCTTTATACGTCAGGCACAGATCGCCTCTGAGCAGGCAGTATACCACTGAGTAGAGCTGGAGTTTCTTTAACCGGGCAGCATATGGCATCTGTTTGAGCCCTTTGATCCTCTTGGTGAGGTACTTTTGGGGTCTTTCCAGTTACTGCAGGTGTTTGGTAAGGTTCATCCCAAAAGGGGCACTGTACTCAATTATGGGCCTGATTAGGGATGAGTAGAGAGGCACGATGACCTCCCCTGATCGAGATGTGAATCCCTTCATGATTAGGTGGGCTATATAAAATGTTAAAGCAACAACAAAGACCAACAGTGAGTCCCAGCTCTACCTTCCAAAAGATAAAATTTATTCAGTTGAAACAAATCCTTTCTCTAGCACCTCGGCCAACAGCCTTTACAGAGTAAGACAATGTAATTCATAAAACACTTGACAATATATACAAAATAAAACAATCAATCAATTATACAATCAAATAATTAAATCACATATATAATATATATTTAAAGCCATAGTTTTAAATAAGACTTTGCCAATTACACTCTCTATTCATACCATATGGTTGTAAGGTCCCATACTTCATAATCAAAATAGATTCTTTTTGTCTAAGTATATTTTTTTGCCCATCCACATTATTATAATAAAGAGGGACATGCTCCAATATAGAAACTTTTATGTGATCAATATTGCCATGATGTACAGAGTTAAAGTGTTCAGCAACGGGACTATTAACTTTGTTATTTTTTACATCCCTAACATGTTCTTTAATTCTTTCTGCTAGCATACTCTTTGTTTCCCCAATGTAATATTTATTACAATCACAAAATATAGCATAAATAACACCCTTACTCATACATGAATATTTAGCTCTTGTGGTAAAATTTTTTCCATTTATTTTAACTACCTCATTCACTATATGTTTACAAATGGAACATTTTCCACAAGGGAAGGTTCCTACAACTTTCACATTATTTAAACTAATAGTATGAGGTTTTTTATAAATGCTATGTACTAAGAAATCCTGAATACTTTTACCTTTTTTATATGATATAATCAGTTTTGTATCTTTCAATGAAGGTATATCTCTTTTAATAAAATTCCAATAATCCATAATTAATTTATTAATAATTGAAGAAAAATTAGTATACTTAGTAACAAAAAACATTTTTTCCTGGTTAGATTTATCAGTATTGTTACTGTTATATTTATAGATGTTATTTAATCTACTGTCATCTTTATTATTTCTAAATACTCTACAAAAACTATTTTCTACATTTACTGTATTATATCCTCTAGCATTGAATATCTTAGCTACTCTAAGTGCTTCATTATAAGCCAGTTCAATGTCAGAATGTAGTCTCTTTATTCTGAGGAATTCTCCATAAGGAATAGCTGTTAAAGTATGGGGGGGGTGACAACTGTTACCCCAGCTGATCTCATCAAACTTTCTGTAGATACCAGTATATCGGAAAACCATTGTTACCTTTAAGAGAAATATCTAGAAAGTGTACTTGACATCCTAGTTGTACATCACTAAAATTAATGCCAAATTTATTATTCAGAGCATCAATAAAGCCTGCAGATGCATCAAAGTTGCCTTTACAAATGAAAATAAGGTCATCAATAAATCTAAAATACTTCAAAACATTATTTTTAAAAAATGGTAATCTGTAAAGAAATTCATTTTCAAACATTCCCATGAATAGGTTTGCATAGGCTGGCAAAAGCACCCCATAGTACCTGTTAACTGTTTATAGAGAATGCCATTAAATTCAAAAATTATTTGTTAAACAAAATTCAACTAGTTCCAAAATATAAGTTTTGGGGCTCTCACCAGAAAAATTTTATAGCTTCCAAACCCAAAATATGTGAAATATTAGTGTAAAGACTCACTACATCTACAGTAATGAAATACATATCCTCACACCAATATATATGCTTAGTCTTTTGAAGGAAGTCATATGAGTCTTGTATATATGAAGGTAACAACAAGACTTGTTTCATCAATATTTCATGCAACAAAGTACAAAGATTGTAAGTGAAATAGCCAAAGGCTGAAACAATAGGCCGACCAGGTGGTCGGTTCAAGTTTTTATGAATCTTAGGTAGACAGAAGAACCTTGCAACTTTATTATTCTTAGTGCTTAGAATAATAAAGTTGCAAGGTTCTTCTGTCTACCTAAGATTCATAAAAACTTGAACCGACCACCTGGTCGGCCTATTGTTTCAGCCTTTGGCTATTTCACTTACAATCTTTGTACTTTGTTGCATGAAATATTAATGAAACAAGTCTTGCTGTTACCTTCATATATACAAGACTCATATGACTTCCTTCAAAAGACTAAGGACATATATTGGTGTGAGGATATGTATTTCATTACTGTAGATGTAGTGAGTCTCTACACTAATATTTCACATATTTTGGGTTTGGAAGCTATAAAATTCTTTCTTGGTGAGAGCCCCAAAACTTATTATATTTTGGAACTAGTTGAATTTTGTTTAACAAATAATTTTTTTGAATTTAATGGCATTCTCTATAAACAGTTAACAGGTACTGCTATGGGGGCGGCTTTTGCGCCAGCCTATGCAAACCTATTCATGGGAATGTTTGAAAATGAGTTTCTTTACAGATTACCATTTTTTAAAAATAATGTTTTGAAGTATTTTAGATTTATTGATGACCTTATTTTCATTTGTAAAGGCAACTTTGATGCATCTGCAGGCTTTATTGATGCTCTGAATAATAATAAATTTGGCATTAATTTTAGTGATGTACAACTAGGATGTCAAGTACACTTTCTAGATATTTCTCTTAAAGGTAACAATGGTTTTCCGATATATACTGGTATCTACAGAAAGTTTGATGAGATCAGCTGGAAAATGTGGGGTAACAGTTGTCACCCCCCCCATACTTTAACAGCTATTCCTTATGGAGAATTCCTCAGAATAAAGAGACTAAATTCTGACATTGAACTGGCTTATAATGAAGCACTTAGAGTAGCTAAGATATTCAATGCTAGAGGATATAATACAGTAAATGTAGAAAATAGTTTTTGTAGAGTATTTAGAAATAATAAAGATGACAGTAGATTAAATAACATCTATAAATATAATAGTAACAATACTGATAAATCTAACCAGGAAAAGATGTTTTTTGTTACTAAGTATACTAATTTTTCTTCAATTATTAATAAATTAATTATGGACTATTGGAATTTTATTAAAAGAGATATACTTTCATTGAAAGATACAAAATTGATTATATCATATAAAAAAGGTAAAAGTATTCAGGATTTTTTAGTACATAGCATTTATAAAAAACCTTATACTAGTAGTTTAAATAATGTGAAAGTTGTAGGAACCTTCCCTTGTGGAAAATGTTCCATTTGTAAACATATAGTGAATGAGGTAGTTAAAATAAATGGAAAACATTTTACCACAAGAGCTAAATATTCATGCATGAGTAAGGGTGTTATTTATGCTATATTTTGTGATTGTAATAAATATTACATTGGGGAAACAAAGAGAATGCTAGCAGAAAGAATTAAAGAACATGTTAGGGATGTAAAAAATAACAAAGTTAATAGTCCCGTTGCTGAACACTTTAACTCTGTACATCATGGCAATATTGATCACATAAAAGTTTCTATATTGGAGCATGTCCCTCTTTATTATAATAATGTGGATGGGCAAAAAAATATACTTAGACAAAAAGAATCTATTTTGATTATGAAGTATGGGACCTTACAACCATATGGTATGAATAGAGAGTGTAATTGGCAAAGTCTTATTTAAAACTATGGCTTTAAATATATATTATATATGTGATTTAATTATTTGATTGTATAATTGATTGATTGTTTTATTTTGTATATATTGTCAAGTGTTTTATGAATTACATTGTCTTACTCTGTAAAGGCTGTTGGCCGAGGCGCTAGAAAAAGGATTTGTTTCAACTGAATAAATTTTATCTTTTGGAAGGTAGAGCTGGGACTCACTGTTGGTCTTTGTTGTTGCTGATATATGCTGATTTTTCCTGTTGTTTCATTATATAAAATGTTTTTCTAACCACTTTGGCCACGTGGTTGTCAAATGAGAGATTGCTATCAACTTGGGTCCCCAGGTCCCTATTTACTTCTTCTGTACTTAATGGATTACCACCTATGTGGTAATTTGTGGGCACTTTGTTTTTGCCAAAGGGGATGACTATACACTTTTTGGCGTTTAGCTTGAGGCCATGGCTCTAGCACCAGTTGTCTGTTTCTATGAGGCCCTTTTGGAGGATGCTTGTGTCGGCTGGAGAGTCGATGGCCATCTTTTATGGCAGGGGTATTTACTTTTTACTGGAGATGTTCCACACTATGTTATAGCTTCCTATTTTGGGGGCACCTGACATGTAGGGCAAGAAAAACTGAGGTAATGGCATCAGCTGCATGTTTTATACCCCTAACGACCTGACGTCATGGAAGAGGCGACAGCATCCGACACAGAAATCCCAAGACTCTGGTATTTGGGCCGACTGAGGGCTACCTGCAGGCAGATAACCCAAGTGTGATGACTGCAACAGTGAATACACCCGACCATCTACATTTATGGTACGTGTGCACAACTGTACTTTGCCCATGTTGGTAATGACCAGGTCTAGGATATTGTTGCCCCTGGTGGGGGTTTGGATAAGTTGATCCAAGGCATTGGAATTAATGAATTCCAAAAAATGTTGCACAAAAGGGTTGGTACACGAGTAGTTTTCCCAGTTAATGGTGGCGTAGTTGAAATTGCCCATTATTAGGGTGTTGGGTTGTACTCTAATATTTTCCAGTGTATCAAAAAATGAGGAGTGGGAATCCTGGGGCATGGTGGGGGATCTGTAGCAAGCTGCAGTTTGAATTGTGGTCTTGCCCAGAGTTAATTGCACTTGGATAATCTCGGATGCATTATGCTGAGCAACTAGCCTGGAGGTGTGGATTTCCTTAATGAATATGGACATGCCTCTGTGTTTAGTGTTTCGGTCTAGGTTAGGTGGCGGAAAGGTGTTGTATAAATTATAGCCTGGTAATGCAGGGGTGTTCTCTGGAGCCTTGAACCAGGTCTCTGTCACTGCACAGATGTCGGTGTTCTTCATTTTAAGGAGTTCCCCGAGTGAGTGCATTTTGAGGTTTAGACTTCTAGCATTGAGTAGCATTACCCTCAGATTTTGGTTTCTTGTACCTGTTACTGTGGTGAATTTGTCATTTGAACCTTGCCTAAAAAAGGCACTATAGGGGTGGCAAGAGCCTTAGCCAGTATCCAGAATCCGAAGGGCGTCAGGTGCAGGCCATCTCTGGCAAAGCATTGTGGTCTGTCGATCATGTCATCCCAGGCAGACGGATACTGGATCCCCTTAGAATGGCACCAGATGCTTAGCCAGTTGATGAAGTCAGTTATTTTGTCCTTGTACTGTGGTATCATTCTGGGTGATGGCAGGATGCTACTCAGGGCTAGGGTCATACCTGCTTGGACTACAAGATCGGAGAGCTCCTCCATGTCTCTTTTCATGTAGTCCAGGGAGGTATGTCTCAGGTCATTCACACCAACATGGACAATGACAGAGTCATATTTGTACTTGTTGTGGAGTGACCCGAGTGCGTGTGTTATGTGGCAAATACTGGCACCCGACAGGCAGCTGACAGTAACTTTCTCCTTTTTTAGCCTGGTGAGTAGAACATCAGTGTGCCTGACTGTAGAGTCACATATGACTAGAGTGTTGGGTACATTGTTATGCCTTATGGGCTGTGGTTGAGTGGCATACTGAGTTTGTGGGCTATGTGTCATTTGTGTTTTGTTGAGGGGTGGACGTTGCTTACTTTTCTGCTTTAGAGGTCCATCTTGCTTGGGCAGATTTTTATTGAGAGCCTCCGCAAATGTAGGTGTGTGTTTTGTGTTTCTATGTGTGTGTTTTGGTGGTGTAGGTTTTGAGGGGCTATGCGATGAGTATGGTGTGGTGCAAGTGTTTCCTTCTCCTCTTGACTATCAAATCCAGTCTTGGCTGAAGAGAACTTTGCTTCCATTTTGACTATATAAGTGCATCTCACACAGGTTGTAGTATTGGGTGGTAGGAGGAGAGGGTTGTCTGTGTACATGAGGCAATTGCTGCATTGCCCCAAGATGCCCAAATTCATCGGATAGACAGTAGAAAACTCTGGGAGCTGACCCTTAGACATGCCTGGATAGGTGCTTATTTATTAAGTACTAAAAACTGTTTTCCTCTAGACAAGTGAGGAAAGTTGAGTGCTGTAGTAATTTGTAGCTTATTTAGTGTTTACGAGTTCTGAACAAGATTATATATATATATATATATATATATATATATATATATATATATATATATATATATATATATATATATATCCTTCTAATTAACCTTATTATTCTGTCAGGGAATACAAATGTTTCCATTGCCCCAGTCATAAAATCCCACCTTACTCTGTTGAGTGTTTTCCCTGTATCACATCCCACCACCAATAGTATTTTCTTACATTTTGCTTCCCTCTCATCATTGCTGTATTAATGTTGTCAAATGTTTGCTTCCCCTCCCCACCAGAAAACCACACTAATCAGTAGCTGTCAACTTTGGCAACACCGTTGCCATTCTTTTAGCTGGTATAAACATAATCAAATTATAGTCATGGTTTAAAATTGAAATATAGGAAGCTCTGTCTGATGTGTTTTTACCATCTTTAGGTAATACATCCACCAGAGCTTTCTTCCAAGATGTTGGTGCTTCCCCTCCTTTTAAAATATTGTTACACAAAGTCATCTAGATTGTGATCACTTTCTTCCCTCCTAACTTTCAGACTTCCACAGGAATACTGTCGTTTCCGGGAGACATTCCTACAGATTGATTATATATCATTGTTTTTATTTCATCTCCTATCATAATTGTTAGTTGTTACGCCTCATCTACCTCTAACCTTAGTTTAATTAAGTTTTCCATAAATATTTCCATTTGTGCTGTTTCTTGATTTCCATATTTCTCTGCTTTATATAAATTTTCTTAAAATTTCTGAAAATATATCTAATACTTCTACAGGATCTATGGTTATTTTTCTTGTTATGTTTCCTAAGTTTGGTGACAAACCTTTCTACTTTCTCATGCCTAAGGTGGATACATCTTCCTTCTTGAGGTCCTTTGTTTTTGACCTTGTACAATGTCTTTCTTTACAATTAGCCCTCCAAGAGCATGACAGCCTATTGCCGTAAGGCTGTCTATCAGTCTAGCATCTATTCCCAGAACACAAGAATTCTCACTCTTAACTCAGCAATACTGTTTATTCCTCTGAGATTCACATTTGCATTGCTCACCACCCAAGTGAACACTGGTTCTAAATGATTATCACTGTTAATGTGATACTGTAACACCTTGTTCAAAAGTGCGAAAAGAGGATTATTAATGGATGGATTCACGTTACTGTCACTGTGAAAATATGTTGTCAACTGGATTTCATTCCTTGGACTCAAGAGTCTCTTCGTCGTCTCCTATCATATTTTCATTGAATAGTATTAGTAGTAGTCTCCATTTGTCTTCTGAGGTATTTATAGATCAGATATCTCTAGCTCTATGCTGTCATTCAAACTATATTTAAGTTAGATGTCTCCAGTTTAGATTTGTCTGGAGATGCTATCTGTGAGGCAGTCCTTGATACACCCATCCAGTTGTGCTTGGGACTACATTCTATAGCTAGAGGATGATGAGTGGTCCTATCACATGTAAAAGTTATGTACCTATAATGATAGATCTGTAAGACCAGGTTCAACTTCCTGTCTTCCTTTATGACCCAAGACTCTTTGCCCCCCGCCTTTTGGTTGTTGCGCCAGAGAGCTTTTGCTTCCTGTTTTGATTTTTTTACCTTTCCTTTCTTGTGTTCTGCCTTTCTCAGGCTATTAGATCTGAAAAAATGTCCTTCAGTGCACAGAAGCTAGGTGGGGGGCAGGGGCGTGAGATTAGTTGGCTTGGAAGGGTTTTAAATGCAGGGCTTCTGAGCCTATCAGTGTCAACTTTCATTGGTGGAGGAAGATGAATTTGTTTCTGCACATTTGTCACTATGACGTCACTTAATACTACTCTGTACTAGGTAATTTTCTCACCCCATTTAGACTACTAATCTATTAGTTTTCACTATATTTCTTCTTCCTGTAAGTACATACGTAGCTTCGCTTTCTCTTTGCTCACTTTCATCTTATAACTGTTACCTTTTTCAGTTCTTCTGTCTGCTTGGGCCCTGTCTCTTTAACATTACTTATCTCTTGCTTTGACCTCTAAGCACCTCATATTACCCCTATAAATTTCTTTCAAAGCTTAACCTTCTAAGCACTCTTTTCTTAATACTCCTGTGATTCCACTTTTCCGCTTGTACAGTCTCTCTTTTTCTTTTTTGTGTCTGTATTACATTAGTGTTCCACTGTTGGTTGTAATTGTTACATTTTTGTTGCTACCATTTTGAATGTAACCTGAGCTAGGCTTGCAAATGATCATACTGTAATCAGTGCTCTACCCCAGTAACCAAAATGTCAATAAATAAAAAAATAAACAATAAGTATGTAGCATTCATTTATTTGTCATCTTGCTTTCTTCACCAGTTACTTGTGATTTTATTGAATGGAGTAACTTAGCCAACAAAGCAGTTGTTGTCTATGTGAAATGTGATTTTAATGAGAAGAGGATTTTACTTTTGGTTAACTTGAGGCTACTGGATATCCACCGTGGAAGGCAGTTGATAGATCAGGTAGGCTAAGAGTTTATTTTTGCTTATCATAGCTTTATCATGGCTTTGGGTACAGAGGACCTGATTAATTAGATGAAGTTCTTTGTAAGCATAGCCTGTTATAATGGTGAACAAACAGATGAATAAGGTTTAATCCATTCTGATATGATAGTGCAAATGTACAGAGCACAACATTGTTACAGTTTAAGAATATGATTTCATTATAAGAAACAGTAGCTGCACAGGTATTACCCATGTTTAAAAGAAGTTGCAAAGTGTCATGTACACTTAGACATTTCAGCTTGTCAATTACTGTTTTTCTTTTGCTGGTATTGCACTGGCAGGTTATTCAAAGTTTTTGGACTTTTCAGTTTTCTCAATGGTTCTGAAACTTTGTGTAGTAATGAGGGTTAAGGCTGTGATCTGTAGTTCCTGTGGTACAGGGTTTGTTTTCCTCAGCCCTCATTACCTACTGTGTGACCTTAAGGTAGTCACTTAACCAGATATTCCTTCTGGGTTGCCCCTGAAAAGTGGGGCTACCTGGTTAGCAAATGGGTATTATTATTCAGTACAGGGGAACTGCTGCCGTGTAGAAAATGCTTTTTTGTATATTTTTGTCTGGATAAAGCTTTTTCAGGTTTATTTCGACCAGTGGCAACTTAGCAATGTGTATTAGAAGCTCAGAATCCAGATAGTCTTTAGAAGACAAGTGTTTATTGTGAAGCATAAGTTATATGTGATGTTTCTATAAATAAATGGGTAAAAGTGGAGGGGGTGTTTTGGTGGTACAACAGATGCATGCAGACAGAAAGAACTGTATGAAGTAGACAAGTCAGAGTGGTGGTTTTATGAAGAATTTCGTCATTGCCAGGTATGGGGTTAACAAGTGAAGAAGTGCAGGTATTGGTGTAGCTGAGATTAAATGATGTCCCAATGGCAGTTAAAGCTACATATTAATGGAAGACATTCAAGTGGAGAGGTTGAAAACTACACTGCTAATAAACTGGGTGCTGTAACCTTAATGGTGGATGTTTTTGAATGTGGTGTTAGGAGCATCTTTCATAATCACTCGTCTGTGAAGTCATGGTCTGTTAAGATTTGCTACATAGTCATGGGAAAGGTTGTCAGTTTACACCTTTGCTGATTAAGTGTTAGCAGCTGTAATAATAAGCTTATGTTTTATGGTAAGTTTGCCGGGAATTGATCTCATTGCAAGAGATGTGTGAAGAAATTTATTCATGTCCTGGAATGTGAAGCATTTCTGTGTAACATTTGAAAACAGGTTGTCAAGAGTTCCTCTAGAAGCATGTTCATTGTGCATTGTAACTACTACGTCAGAATTTTCACTGTAATGCCTTCTGATGTGGTTTTGCCTTTTGTTGAGCAAGTGTTTTCAATAAACACAGTTTGCCTTTGTACTAAGAGCCATGGGTCCCATTTTATTTGCATTACTTAACATTTGAAATGGGTAATGAATTGAAGCATTTTGAAAAGGAAGATGAAAGGAGGATGTGGCTGTGACGTTCCCTAGAAACCATTCAGAGTCTGATTGAAAAATCTGTTGATGGTGCTAATTGAGCATGGGGGGGGGGGGGGTTCCTAGCTGCTGTGCTAATATAGTGGCTTTAAAGTTAGAATAATGATGTAGCCTCACTGTGGCTTGAGTGTGCTACTGCTAGCTTTTAAAACTCAGGCACAGAACAGCATGGTCACCCTAGTAAGGGACTAGTGAAAATATTAGTTTCCCGTTAAGGCGACAAAACATTAGAGGCCCAGGATTATCCAGTTATTTACTACCAAAATACAAGGTTATTATATTGAAACTGTTAAAGAACATTGACTGGTATTGAAACGTTAAAACGAAAAGTGAAGAAGAATGTAAACATTTTTGTAAATGCCATGGGAAATAAAGGATTTTTGGGAAAAAACAAATAAAATGCAGGTTGCTGGATGTTTGGATGTAACCTAAAAAGATGGGCATAATCTTGCCAGTTAGAGAGAATGTAGAAATAGAATCCTGAAGAAGTAATAGCTGATTATTCTTGGCAAACCTGGCTTTTTCATAGCCTTATGTGGCCCCTAAAAGTATTAGCTTAAATAAACAAATCAGATCAAACAAGTTTTATTTTTCCTGACTGTCTCGCTTACTCATTGTGCTTGAAATGTTAAGCGTTGTTTAGTTTTTGTTAAAACATTCTTGAGTGTAGTTGAAAATAAATTATCTCGTAGTCAGAGGAACTTTTGTTTCTAAACCTTGCATGTATATAAACATTTATCTGGTTCTGTGGGATTTGTGTAGATTGTGTTTAATTTTTTTTTTTTTTACATCATGTGTGGTGTTACTCAGATTGTTAATGTTCGGCTGTGGATGAAAGCTCCAGAGTGGCCTTGTGTGCTCCTTTGGTGCAGCACTTGTAAGCTTCTCTGAGGCACCCTTATGTCAGAACCCTGAGGCATTGTGCAGCCACCTATTTCTGCTTTTCATAGAATAGAATCATAGAATGTACAAGGCATCTGGGCTGTGTGGCCATTTACACTTTGCCAGCGGGTGTATATCACATCATCGAATCACAATTAAGTAAATGTCTGTTCCACAAACACCTATTCAGTGAACATACTATTTATCAAACTAACTTTTCAGCGAAAAGTTTTCTAGGGCAAACTGATGGTAGTCCGCCCTAGTGACTGTAAACAAAACCATAAAACTTAACACCTACATAGGTGGGGGGTGTTAAACCCCCCTCCCTAACTAAATATACCAACTCCGAGTTCACACTACAGTGGGGAAAAGGAAAAATTCCAGATGGTGGCAAGTCATCGGTTTGCCCTAAGAAACATTACGCTAAAAACTTAGTTTGATGGATAGTGTGTAGCTGAACAGGTGTTCGCGGAAGAGGCGTTCGCTTAATTGTGATTCAATGGTGTGATGTAAACCCCTTGCCAGCATCTACTTTTTTCAAAGATCAATAGGTCAGTCATACCTGGGGGTGAATTTTGAATACTCATCCAGTGGTCTAATTCCTTCTTAAAGGAAGATAGTGTATGTATACAATGCTTGATCTGGAAAGATTATTTTCTCCAGAAAAGGGGTAGTTGTTGCAAGGCAAATCTGTCTCTCCAGCATGATTTGTTTGTTTCCTGCCAGCATTTGCTATCTGTCTGAGGAAAAAATGTTGAAAGTCTGCTTGGAGTATAAGAAAAATCCATCTACAATCGTGAGGAAATCATTCTATGCTGCACATCTTATAAACAAACGTATGGCATCTAGGTCCAAGGAAGTCTTTGCTTCACTGTATTCAGCATTCATCAAACCTATCATTGAGTACAGTGCCCTCTTTGGTATGTTCCTAACCAGGCATATCCAACAACTGAATGTCCACAGAGGTTCCTCACTAAAAGAATACAAGGCGTAAGCAAAATGTCCTATCCAGACCACCTCGAGGCCCTATCCCTGTAATCTGTTTCCTACAGGCTGTTGAGGGGAGATCTATGCCTGGCATACAGGGCATTGTCAGACCCCACTCTGATGGGCCTCCTGCATATCCACAAAACATCTCTTAGTAGTGTCCTTAAACTTAGGAGTCTCTGTTGATAGGCTGTGTATAAGTTCTCACACAGCACTATGATTAGGCCATGTTTCGTTGTTGAGCAATTTTGTTTTGTTTTTTTAGTACTACTTTATTGTGTTTTGCACTCTTTTATTATATTGAGTTGTTTGGTATATTGTTAGTACCATGTCATGCACATTTAGTGTGCTAATTCAGTTACTAGCATGTATTGTCAGATTATGATTATTAGTTAGTATTATTTATTATATTTTCCATTCCTTATTCTCCCTATTTTTCTATAGCCTACTTAGAATTTGTTGTAGTAGGTTAGATATTGGTATTAATGCTTTCATAATGTTTGCGTATTATGAGTTCTTTTTAAATAGTTTTTGGTTTAGTTGTGCTTTAAAGTAGGAAGGGCGTTATCACTTTAAGTATGTAATTGACTTTTAAACTTATTAAGTGAGTATTTAAACTGTGATTTGTTGTTTTTAATTGATCTGAAGAAGTTTATTCATTGCAATAAACGAAAAGCGCTTAATCTCTCACTACCAGAGTTGTACTACGGTGTGGTTCTTTTTCTTTTTTTGATTTTAGTAGTTTGTATTTGCCTGTGTTTATATCCACAAAACAAACAGCATCAGAATTATTCATTCTAAAGACTTAAACTTTGCCTGTGTTATAAATAAGAGTTTCTGGAGAGACAGATATGTATCCCAGAGAGACTACCCCTTCTCTGAATTAGGATCTCCATCCATGTGAAGCCTAGTTCATCCTTAACCCAGTTCAAGTGTAGTTCAAGTGTAGACAGTTGGATAGGGCACCGGAAATTCATCCTTGGTTTGGCACCTATGTCTGTAATTGACACAGGCAACCTGTAAATGGTTCATCTCCCACATCCCTCCCTGCTCGTAAATATTTAATCTCCCAAGCCACTGCTTTCACTTATCAAGGGTACCAGAACTTATCAGAGATTTTGGGAAGCATGGCTAGGCTTAAAAAGGCCCTTGTGGTTGTTAGCCCAAAAACACATATGCAAATACTTGCATGCAAAAATCCTATACATTCTGGGTTTTGTTGCATACTTGAGAGACATACAGATGTCCTGTAATTGTTCTTTTGTGTCTCTCAGCTGGTGCAGAAGGTTAAGGCTGTGAACTGTAGTTCCTGTGGTACAGGGTTTGATTCCCCTGTGCTTATTCACCTGCTTTATGATCTTGAGCAAGTCACTTAACCATACAATACTCCCAAGTCACCCCTGAAAAGGGACCATGTGGTCATTGTGCATACCTGACAAATGGGTATTATTATTATCATCATCATCATCATTACATTTCCTTTCCTGTCTCTTTATAATCCTTTCTAACTTCCTCTTATTGATTCTAATAGTTATTATGTAATGTCTTGTATTATGTCTACTAAATATCCCTTTTTTAACAGCAACTTATCTTCTAGACTTGACTAAGGTATCTACCTGAGCAGATCTTTCACTTAGGACTCTTTTATCCCTTTCTCTTTGTTATATTTTGATATAAGTCATTGTTAGGGAAGGCAGTCTCAAACATGCAGTTCAAACTTTTGCTTAGCCTCATCCCACTCTGTTTATGTCTGTACTATCTAAAGGAAAGGCAAAGGTGTTGCTAAAACTGATAGATATGAATTAATTTGGTTTTGGTTTTGATGCAGAATGTAAGAAAATGATGATATTATTGGTGGGTCTTTATTGCAGAAAAAGCAATTGATAAGAGTCAGCTGGGATTCTATAAACAGAGGAATGGAAGCATTTCCATTCCCTGATAGAGTAATAGGGATAAGGAGAAGGATAAGGATATATGAAGAGTTGTAAGTAAGAAATAAGGTGGGAGGTTTCCTCTCTGCCAAGCCTTGTTTTTAAACAGGATGGGTCTTCTTTTTCCCCTTTATATCTGCTTTAAATTTCAAGCCACTGTCAAAGAAAATAAAAGACCCACAAATTTAAAGATATGACTGGTATGCTAATCAAGGAACATTAGCCATTCTCTTTTCTAGTATAGACACTAACATTTTGTTGTCATGGTTTAACATTGAAATGGGTCTATATGCAGCTGTGTCTGAGGAGTCTTTATCCTCTTTGGGTAATACAGTCACATCAAAGTCAATAAACAGTTGCCTGGTGAAGCTCATTGTTAACGGAGCCACCTATACTGAAACAGAAATATAGCAAATCTACTGACAGGCAAATTCAGTCCTAATTTTACCCCTCTCAACCTCCTCTCAGGAAATACCATCAAATATAACTCCCCCTGCTATCACTAAGGAATAGGTCATCAGTGCTCTCTCTGAGGCCAAGAACACTGCATCAATGGAGCCAGCCTTCTAAACAGCATGAAACATGACCGATCAGGCCTTCTGGAATTCTGTGTAACTGAGTCAACATACAGACTTCGTGCCTCACAAACAGGTTCATAGGTAGATTCATAGGTAGGTACTAGGCTATTGGCCCAAGGGCCTAAGTAAGCCTAGCCAACAAGGTTCCCTTGCTTATGCCACCCAAGAAAGTTATTTTCGTGTGCCCCTGTTGAGCAGAGCCACAGAAGTGATCCCTGGGGTGTATTTCCTATAGGTTCATAGGTAAAATAAACAGCCCTTCCAGGTCTTGTACCCAATACCCTGTACACTATAGTCACAGTAGTTAACCAGTAAGCCATCACAGCAGTAATGTTGTGTTACCACCATGCGTTTCACTGCCAAGTCTTGAACCCAGGACCCTGTGTACAACAGTCAGAGCAAAATACCACTGTTCCAAATCAGCAACAGTGACAGACCCATAAGTCTCACTAGTCTTGTATACAAAGCAATGGAAAGCATTACCATGGAAATGATCATTAATGACATAGGAAACCTTTGGACACTGGACCCAACCCAGTTTGGTTTCATCAAGGGCAGGTTATGCCTACTCAACCTGGTGGACCTCTTTGAGAAGGTCACCAAAGAAATGGATGAGAGCAAAATGGTTCACACTGTCTACCTTGATCTGGCCAAGGCATTTGACACAGTACCTGACTTGGGCATTGTTGACAAACTCAAGAAGGTAGGTATAAACCCTTATGTCAACCAGTGGATAGCCACCTGGCTCACAGACGGGACCCAGGAATTTAGAATTGGGGAGTACACCTCTACAAAGAGGCCAGTCACAAGCAGAGTCCCTCATGGATTGGTCCTGAGGCTGCTTCTTTTTGGCATTTACTTCTGTGAAAGTCAAGGCCAATGTCAGTGGCCTCTAGCTGACTATATTTGCAGATGATTGCAAATTGGAAGCAGTCATAAAATCCACCACTGACACAAATGTTCTCCAGAAAGGCTTGACACAGACAAATAACTTGTGACAGAGTCATGGACTAAAACTAAATGCCAAGAAAATGCATGCTAGTATCCTTCAGGAAAATCATCCATCCCTGGTACCTATCATATTGACAACACACTCCTAAGAGTTGACCCAGTAGTCAGGGACCTGGAGACACAGACAGTAATCTAGCCTTTGACAGTCACATGTATATAGTAGTGAGGAACTCCTTCTGTGTTGTGCAACTTTTAAACAGAGGTATGGCATCTAGGTCCAAGGAGGTCATTGTTTCACTGTAGTCAGCATTTATTAGACCTATAATTGAGTACAGTGCCCTCTTTGGTATGTACCTAACCAGACCCATCCAGCAGTTAGAATGTCCACAGAGGTTCCTCACTAGAAGAACGCAGGGCATAAGTAATATGTCCTATCAGATCACCTCAAGGCTTTATCCCTGTATTCTGTCCCATACAGGCTGTTGATGGTAGATATATGGCTGGCATACAGAGCATTGTCAGACCCCATTCTCATGTACCTCCTGCATATCCACAAAACAAATAGCACCAGAATTACCCATTCTAAAGACTTAGAATTGGGGAGTCCACCTCTACAAAGAGGCCAGTCACAAGCAGAGTCCCTCAGGGATCGGCCCCAGGAGCTGCTTCTTTTTGGCATTTACTTCTCTGAAAGTCAAGGCCAATGCCAGTGGCCTTTGGCTGACTAGATTGCTGTGATGTAAATAGGACTTGCTGTAGAAACAGGTATGTATCCCAGAGACTACCCCTTCTCTGGAACAGGCTTCCCATCCATGAGAAGCAAAATTCCTCCCTATTCCAGTTAAGTGTAACTTGGACCACTGGAACAGGAACTTCATTCCTGATTTAGTATCCATGTCACTAAAGGATATAGGCAAACTGTAAATAGCTCATCTCCCAGGTTCCTGCTTGTAAATGTTTCATCTCCCAAAACCCTACTTACATTTATCAAGGGCACCAGAACTTGTCAGAGATTTGGGATTCATGGCTAGGCTTAAAAAGGCCTTTGTGGTCGTTAGCGTAGTACATACCTATGAACCTGTGAACTATGAACACTTCCTCCAAATAACCAAACTTCCCACAGGAATACCATTTGTTCCTGTAGAATTCCATGTTTACTGATTATACCTCACCTTTTTGCCTCATCTCTGCTTATCTTGGCTGTTAATCGTTGAGCCTCATTTTCCTCTAATCTTGGTGTAATTAAGCCTCCCATCAGTACTTCCATTTGTATTTTCTTAGTTTCCAAATTTCTGTGCTTTGTAAAGATTTTCATAATTTTTTTGAAATGTCTTTTAATACCTCAACAGGATCTCTGGTTATTTTTCTTGCCATAGGCTTCCTACATTTGGCTACAATCCTTTCTGCTTTTTTTTGCCTAAGTCTCCGTTTTTTCCCTTCCGGCCTATACTAAGTCTGTAATGACAAATGTGTTGGCTTTGCTTGGGAGCTGTGATCAAGCAGGTACTGTATGTATAGATACTATCTTATCTGTTTTGACATTGTAAAATTATTTTAATTTTATTCTGCTTGACATTGTTGATATAACTTTAAAGATTCAGTTTGTACTACATGTACTGGAGCTTTTCTCCCTGGACCTCCACTGAAAAAGGGCCTTTGTGCCTATCTAGACTTTCCTGGTCAACAAATGTAAAGTAAAATAAATAACTAGGGCCTTTGAAACAAGCAAGATAAGTTAAAGCACATAAACCTTTGAAACAAGCAAGACAACTTAAAGCACATAAACGTCAAAAGAAAGGATGGTTCTAATGATTGCTCTCAAGTCTCTGAACCATCTTTGGACTCCAGGCCCTCTGCTAGTAATCACAGTAAATTCTACAGTGATGTGTTACATAAACAAACAAACAAACAAGAGGGAACCAGTTCCCACCTCCTTTGCAGACTAGTGACAGTAGTCTGGGAATGAGAGAGACTCAGTTCAGTACATACAATACAGACAATATGCCGATGATTCTACACTCATATGTTCTGCCAACTCCACTTCAGAACTACATTCACTAACTCAGAAGGTATTCAACTCAGTAGAGGCATGGTTCTTGAAACGCTGCCTCCTTTTGAACACCAAAAAAAAAAAAAACTAAACTCTTACTCTTTACACCTACCAGTAGGTCCTTCCCTATAGATTTCTCAGTCAGATCCAACAATGGCACCCTTATATCCCCCAACTCTACCACCAAACTGTTAGGAATAACAATCAACAATAACCTCAGCTTCGGTAGCCATATAAATAACACCATACAAACAGTAAACAGAAAAATGGGCTCCTAATATAGAATCAAACCCTTGTTGACTCCAGCAGCTAGAACCACTGTTGCCCACTCTCATTTAATCTCAACTTTTCTTTACGCTTCACCTATATATATACCAGGTGTGTAGCCAGGATTTTCAAATTTGTACTCATATCTCCCAGACTGCTGCCCCCTCAACAAGCCACACCCACATTAACACTGCTGACCAAGCCACGCCCCTTTGCATTGCTGATCTCTGAACAGATCACTGGAAAGTTTATGCCACGGTTGCACTTGCATGAAGAAGCAGCATGAACATTTCATTCCAAAGGTACTTCTTTAAGTCAAAAAAACAAAATACTTTTCTATTTACACTAGGGTAGATCAATCAGTTTACCCCCCCCCCCCCAAGATTACTCTTCTTCCCCTTGCAGCTCCTAACCTTTGTAGTGGCTAATTAGAGCTCCAGTAGAGCTGCTGACTAAAGGACTGGCAGGTTCTAGGCAGCACATGCTCCACAGTGTTGTGGTCTGTAGGTACAACATATAGTGCTGTCACTAGGTAACACACAAGGTACGAGCCACAACTACCTCCCTTCCACCCGCATGGGTCTTATGGCAATGGCTATTCACTCCTATGACCTACACTCATACTAAGCCTTTTGGAATAGTAAACCTTACATTCCCAACAACAAATACATTTTAGCTGGGTCCGGTCATACTGCCACTGACAATAAATGAAGATGTGTACCCATGGGAGTCAATCAAGCAAAAACTAAAGTTGTTGAAAGTTACATCTTTACTACCCTCTCAAGCCTTTGCTGAATGAAAATTGGTTAAAGCAAGAAAATTACCCTAGGCCCCAGAACCAGTGGGACTGTACATGCACTAAGGTACTATTTTGGAGTTTTTTTTACTAATCTTATGATCCAGTGATAGTCTGAACAAAGTTATTGGAAAGAAATGAAAAGAAATTCAAGGAAGAAATAAGTTTTGCCCAAAGCTTAATGTACAGAGCTGACACGATACCACCCAATATGCTGAGAAGACAACAGCTTCTAAAGACAAAAAGCATATATGCAAATGCAGGCTGCCTCCCTACCCTCCCACAAAATGAAACATAGTTACTTTTATGTATAGCTCTATGATGTTACATGCTGAAAGAATGAATGAAGACGCTCAGGTTTGATTGTGAAAAATGTTAAAGAAACATTTACTACACCATTCTTAGCCCCCTTGTAATCTATTGTAAGTGATCTTGTGTGTACATATCTGAGTAGTGCTGGTTTCTGATTATGCTGGGTACAAGGCATTAGTTGGGGATGGGGTCCCTCTACTAAGCCTGTTTCAAGCTTCCACTGTACAGAATAATTTACTGCCAAGCTCTATGCGTATTTAAATATTTGCATAGACACATCTTCCCCATCAGAAATAAATATAACACTAAATTCAAAAATAAAGCCCCATGGGCAGCATAATAAAAGAAAAAAATACTCATTGCATGCAAAAATAAATGTAACTCTCAGAAAGCCAAAAACACTCTTGCTAAGCTAAACAAGGAACTCAGAACTGTGATTAAATCAACCAAAGCCTAATATGAGGTAAAAATATAAACCCAGGTAAAAGATAACCACAACCTCAAAGGTAACACAACAGTGTGCTGAACAAACTGTAAGTGGAACCACCTAAAAGGAATCGGAGGATATAGCTGTTAAATGTAATCCAAATTTCACCCCTTCTTCCCCTCAATACTTCTCAGGAGATACCGTTGACCCTAACTATGGCTATCATTAGCAAACAAGTCTTCAATGCACTCTCCAGGGCAAAGAATACTACGTCAATGGGCCCTGATAATATCCTGGGATACCTCTTGGAAAGCATGAAATATGAGCTATCAAACGCTCTAAAATCACTGTTCAGCATTAGCCTCCTAAGTGGTTTCATGCTTAGTGAATGGAAGACTGCAACAGTCAGTCCTCAGCACAAGGTTTGGCCTTCTACTGACCTGGATAACTACAGACCATAAGTCTGACTAGTCTTGTATGGAAGACCGTGGAAAGAATTATCATGGATATTTTAAATAAAGACACAAGGAACCTGTTTTCTTATTTACTTCTACAATTACAGATACTGAAATAAAATAACAAACACTGACAGAAATTTGCTAAACAAACAATGCAGTCTCACAGTGAAAATAGACTTAACATGAGCAGTAAACCTCTCTGCCCTTGAAACTCACATTCATTGAAACAACATGAAACCCCAAATTAAAAGCCAGTGGAGGATTAAGTTTACCTTTGAGCTGTTTTCAAAATATAGGGCCATGCACACATGTTCTTTGATTCACCTTCCTGATTTATTAAATTATATTCCTTGTATAATACAGCACCATTTGGTAGAATGGTGTTTGAAATTTGTAGTTATGAACATTATTCTACTAAGTAATGAAACAAAATATATGAACCAATAATGACAAACTACCACTTCAGAAAATTTCAACCATAAAAGGCCACTAAAACTTTTGGCATTACAAATCCACCAATATTACTCAATAAGCACAATCTATATAGAAGTAAAAAATCATGCGAATAATTCTGCATTAAAGACATCTGTAACTAATAAAGAGGTTGCTACTGGCAAACAACTTTACATTTTGGTATTTCATCTACAAATTCAGTGCCTGTTGCCCTTGAAGTATAAATTGCCTATGCATCATTAAAAAAAATGGTAAGGTGGTAATATTGCAATAGAGAATGACTGACACCTACCTATATATTTATATTTCACACCTAATTGTTGCACTCATATGCATGAAACACTACAGTGGTTTCAGACTTTAACACAATATCAGCATTCAAACTTTGTTTTTCCGTATATACATCTAACTTAATACAATACTCTGCTTTTTGACTCAGTAACATACTTCTTATATAGCAGACCAAAACTAAGTTACAATTACCTGGAATCTTCCCATGCTAAAACCACTGCAAGGGAACACACACACACACACACACACACACACACACACACACACACACACACACACACACACACACACACACACACACACACCTAATCTCTCATACAGCAGCTAACACACACATGCACTTTATCTGTCATACAAACAGAATGGCTAGTTCAAATTACCTACGCATGCACACATACACACACACACACACACACACACACACACACACACACACACACACACACACACACACACACACACACTTTCTGTCTCATACTGAATGCAACCACTAGTGTAAATTATAAACACATGAAGGGTTATGACTGCATTATTGGAGTTAAAACTGAAGGTATGACCTGCTGCTAAACTTTTTCCCAGTAAAATTTTTTATTTCAGTAGTCTTACCTATTTATTTTGCCAGTATTTTTGCCATCATATACTTTGTTGTAATTGTGCCTACACTACTTCACTGAATTCTTAGCATCTTCAGCACTCTGTGCTTTTGTGTAGTATGCTTAGCTCAGCTTCTACTACTTTTTATAAACAGCTCACTAACTATGTGTGGTCTCTTTCGCAGTCATCTATATTGTATTTATATTACTTTCCATGTAAGAGAAGTGATCAGCATACCTAGATTAGCATGTGTGAAACCATATATGAATTCTGTTCTGGGAAGTGATATGCAGAAATCACAACTATAGCTATAAGGATGTAAAAGCATAACAAGAAAGCCTTAGTTCCCACAACATATCACAGGCATACTCTTGATATCCAGCTCTTACCTCCATGGGGAGGGATCTGGTGGAATCTTTGGAATACTGCATTGTGATATAGACATTAAATGTCTAGATGTTTGATTAAAATAAAATATTGAGCAGTTGCTATTTCATAGGTAGATACTAGGCAATCTGCCCTTGTGAGCCATTTTAAGCTTCACCAGTTTCACACAGTGAGAATCAAACCCTGTACCTCTTGCTTGTGAGTTAAGCACCTCAACCATTATGCCAACTCCAACCCTAAAAATCACCTTTCCTATATTCATATACACCTACTAAGCTAGCTGCCCTTGTATCATGTCTGTCAGATACACACCTTAACCATTATGACAACCCCCTTTCCTGTGGGATAAACACCTTAACCATTATGACAATCCCCTTTATATTCTATTTGTCATGTAACTTTTCTATTTAATATTTCTAAAATGCCAATGTACAAAATGAGCTGTAGATTTCTAAGTGATTTTAATCGTCAGTTCTTACAATTTTCCATTCAATGCTTTCTAAAGAATTACTCCTGGCTTGTTAATTGACTATTTACACTATTTACCATCTGGATTGCCAAATTACTATGTATATACTTACTGTACACACACAAAGCATGCCTAGTTTTCCACCTATTTTGATATTAGTCCATTTAAAATATGTACAGTAATCCGTATACTATCTACTAGTCTCTCGTCATGGGTCTGTAATTCATGATCAATTTCAACAATTGGCTTAAGTGTTGGTGTCATTCAAAGGGGATCCAATGCCTGTCAGCCTGGGATGACATGCTCGACAAGCCACGATGCTTCGCTAGGGACGGCTTGCACCTGTCACCCCTGGGCTTTCGGATATTGGCAAAGGCTCTTGCTACCCCCATAGTGCCTTTTTTAGACAAGGCTCTAAAGACAAACCCACCTCCATAGGTATCACAAGGGATAAGAAACTAAGAGTAATGCTACTCAACGCCAGAAGTCTAAACCTCAAGATGCACGCTTTTCGAAACTCTCCTTAGCATGGAGAACATCGATATCTGTGCAGTAACAGAAACCTGGTTCAAGGCTCCCGAGAGCACCCCAGCACTACCAGGTTATACCTCATACCATGCTTTTCGGCCCCAAAACTTGGACCGAACCACAAAAGGAGGGGGAGTATCAATATTTGTCAAAGATACCCACACCTCCAGGTTGGTGGCACAGCACGAAGCATCAGAGACTATCCATGTGCAACTAACTGTGGGTAAAACTGCCTTCCAGTTTATAGCCTGCTACAGACCACCCTCCCAAACACAGGAACCCCACTTGGCCTTCTTGAGAATACTGGAAAATATGAAGGTCTCTCCAAACACCATTATATTGGGCGACTTCAACTACCCAAACATAGACTGGGAGCATTACTCTAGCTCCAACACCCTAGCCCAAAGGTTCCTAGAATTTATAAACTCAAATGCTATGGAACAACTTGTTACCACTCCCACAAGAGGGAAAACATACTGGACCTGATCATCACCAACATGGGGACACTATGCTCCAGAGCAGAAGTGTATCCCTCACTGGTAAGATCAGACCATAAACTAATCTCACTGGATATTCACATCCCGACCCCACCCCCTGCCCAGAAAACCACAGTGAAAAACTTCTCTAAAGCAAATTTCACACGCCTCAAAACCGAGGTGAAATCCTTCAAAGCCCCCGGGCCTGTGGAAAATACGGCCCAGACCGCAGAATCCTTTATAAACGCATTTTATGAACGCCTTCAGGAATGCATGGATCATGCAATCCCAAATAAAACCAAGACCCAATCCTCCAAAGGCAGACGTCCTGTCTGGTGGACCCCAGCCATAAACAAACTATACAATAGAAGGAGGAAGCTACTACATGATAGAGCAAAATCCCAAAAAGGAAGGCATCTCTGATCAGTATTAGCAAAAAACTACGGGCACTCATAAAATCGTCTAAGGCCAGCTTCGAGAGAAAAATTGCACAGGACACTAAGGATAATCACAAGGCTTTCTTTAGTTATGTTAGGAACCTGGGTGGGAATTCCCAGATATGCTCAGAATTAGTCCAAAATGACAAAAAATACACTGAGCCCACAGACATTGCCAACATCCTAGCTGACAGGTTCAGTGCAAACTTCTCCCCCCTCTCCCCACCAAAAGGACAAATATCTATCCCAACAGAGTGCTGCCCCCCTGACATCTCAGATGCTCAGGTAAGAGCCGCCCTCTCCAAAGCAAAAAACACAGCATCAATGGGACCAGATGGTGTCCCGGGCTGCGTCCTACATGAACTCCAAGAAGAGCTAAACCCAAACATAAAACTACTGTTCAGTCTTAGCCTTACTACAGGATATGTACCCAAAGAGTGGCGTACAGCAACAGTGGTCCCTCTCCACAAAGGTGGTGCCTCAACGGATCCTGGAAACTATCGCCCCATAAGCCTGACTAGCTTGGTCTGCAAAGCTATGGAAAGGATCATCATGGACCTCATAAATAAAGATATTGGGGACCTACAGACACTGGATCCTACCCAGTTTGGCTTTGTTAAGGGCAGATCCTACCTCTTAAACCTGGTCAATTTCTTTAAAACAGTCACCAAGGCCATTGATGAGGGGAAGGTGGTCCACACAGCCTACCTGGACCTCGCAAAAGCCTTCGATACAGTACCCCACTCGGGCATTATAGATAAGCTCACCAGCTTAAATATAAATCCCTATGTCACTAGATGGGTTGCAAACTGGCTCAAGGACAGAACCCACATGGTTAGAATTGCTGGAGCCATGTCAGACTCCAAACCAGTTACAAGTGGCGTCCCACAAGGCTCAGTCCTGGGACCTCTCTTGTTCGGTATATATTTCTCGGCGGTACAGGCCAACACGGAAGGACTGTGGCTGACCAAGTTCGCAGATGACTGCAAACTGGGTGCCATAATCAACTCTCCAGCCGACACAAGCATCCTCCAAAGGGGCCTCATAGAAACAGACAACGGGTGCCAGAGCCATGGCCTCAAGCTAAACGCCAAAAAGTGTATAGTCATCCCCTTTGGCAAAAACAAAGTGCCCACAAATTACCACATAGGTGGTAATCCATTAAGTACAGAAGAAGTCATTAGGGACCTGGGGACCCAAGTTGATAGCAATCTCTCATTTGACAACCACGTGGCCAAAGTGGTTAGAAAAACATTTTATATAGCCCACCTAATCATGAAGGGATTCACATCTAGATCAGGGGAGGTCATCGTGCCTCTTTACTCATCCCTCATCAGGCCCATAATTGAGTACAATGCCCCTTTTGGGATGTACCTTACCAGACACCTGCAGCAACTGGAAAGACCCCAAAAGTACCTCACCAAGAGGATCAAAGGGCTCAAACAGATGCCATATGCTGCCCGGTTAAAGAAACTCCAGCTCTACTCAGTGGCATACCGCCTGCTCAGAGGTGATCTGTGCCTGACGTATAAAGCCATGTCCAACCCGAATTAATGGACATGCTGCACCTCAGAAAATCCAAATCCCATCGAGCTACGCGCTCAAGAGACTTGAACCTCAGCACTGAAATAAATAGGACATGCTGGAGGGACAGATTCATAACCCAGAGGCTCCCTTCACTCTGGAATAAAATCCCAGTCCAGGTTAGGCAGAGTCCCACATTGACTCTCTTCAAGAGGAATCTTGATGAGTGGATGGGAGATCATAGGTTTACCCCGGCTATCACTTCTGTGACACTGTTAGACAGAGGCACAGTATACTAACCTCAAAAAAAGGCATAGCAAAATTAATTTAAAATGGGTGGCGAAAGCCAAACACACTCTGGCTAGGCTTATAAATGCCCTAGGGCAGATAGCCTAGTATGAACCTATGAACCTATAAATGTTTGCCCCGTAGGCCCAGGATGTGATGGAAATGGTTTATTGTCTAGCCCTCTTATCTTGTCATCAAAGTGTAAATAAATAAATAAATAAATAAATAACAAATAAACATATACATAAATAATAAATATAACAAATAAATTACTAAATGTCTTGCAAATGATTGATAGATTGCAGTAATTAATAAACAGATAATATATGCTGTGTATGTTTGCATCATAGCAGTTTTAATGCTACACTCCCCAAATTTTGTTGCAATGCACTTTAGCTTGGGCATATTTGAGACATTTTTTTATAAAACATGTTGATGACATTAAACATCTAATGGTTGTAGTCGAGTGGATAACAAATTTACACCAGAGGATGTGAAATTCATGCACGCAATACTGATAACGTATCAAAAACAATATAATGCAGCTGAATGCAAAGAAAAACAAATTAAACTCAGAAAGTAAAGAAAAACAGAATGCACATTTTCATATGAATAAAGTATTGACATTAACAGCATGATTATATAGACACATAAAACACATGCACAGGCGCGCACATGCACACACACAATTTACTTACCTTCTCTCTCAATGGAACAACTATTTTAAATTGCGCGCGAGATAAATAAAAAGTTATTTGAAAAAAAAATTATGCGCGAGAGTGCTAAATAGTTTTAATGCGTGTTAGGTTCATAGGTTCATAGATTAGTACTAGGCTAATTGCCCTTGCGAGCCATTTTAAACCTAGCCAATTATCCCTTGTGAGACTCAAACCCTGTACCTTGTGTTTGTAAGGCAAGCACCTTAACCATTAGGCCACCTTCTGCGACACATGCATGGCTTTCCTTAAAGGAGAAGACTCCGCTTAAGCTGTTTCACCTGGATCCTAGTGCCTGCCATCTTCTACCCCTCCACACAAACACTGTACTGAAGTGCGTACAGTGTTTACGCCTCCCGACGTCCCTGATATGTACTAACCTAAAAAAAATAATCTTCTCAAACTAGCTAAATCCTACAACAACATTGCCAGATTTGCCACTGGTAATGCATTTAGAACTCAACACTGTCAGAATCTAAAGCAGCTAGATTGGCTTGAACTACAAAACATATTTTCCCAACTTACCATTGCCCATAAGATCTTTTACCAACCAAAAAAACACTCCTATACTCTGTAACCTTATTACCCCCTATAATAATCTCAATTCCCTACGCTCTTCTAGCAAACTGCTTGCTAGAACTTGGCAAGTGACTCCCTTTTCTCCAACACTGCTGGAAAAAACTGGAACCTTCTACCAACTGATCTAACTCTACTACCTTCACTGTCACTCTGTAAGCAAAAGCTCAAAAGACATCTTAAAACACACTGGTTATGCCCTTGCAGTAACCCTAACTAATTTTCAGCCTTCCCTACTTCTGTCTCCACACTGCCTCTTGTTACCAAATTTTATACTGCTTACCCCTCTGTAAGCAGAAACTGTCACTAGTAAGATTAATATAACTTCCAGTATTTATTTAATCTATCAAGGTACTTTAAATTACCTCAGATATTATGTTGTAAAATTACTTATATTATCCTTTATATCAATCTTTCTTAGTGTAAGTTCTTCTCGTTAATTCCTTTTTTTGTATTTTAATTTCCTTTCTACTTTCTTTGTTATATAACTGTATATGATATTTTTTGTGCTACTTTTGGAGCTTTTCTCCCCGGGCCTCTACAGAAAATGGAAATATATCCAGTTAGACTAGCCCGGTAAACAATTGTAAAATAAATAAAATAAAATAAATAAAAGTAAATTCAGTCTGTCCCTCCAAGCTACCTACATTTCATCAGAGCAAAGCATATTGCAGACTAGCTGTTCAGGACTGGGATAGCAGCTGGAAAGACCACAGAGGTTCCTGACCAGGAAAATCCAGGGTCTCAAGCACCTATCCTATACAGATAGGCTAAAAGCCCTGTCCCTCTACTCAGTCTCATACAGACTTCTCAGAGGTGACCTGTGTCTGGCATACAAGGCCATCTCAGGCCCAGCCTTGATGGAGTTGCTGCGTATCCGTAAGTTAAACTCCACTTGCACAACCTGCACGCAAGGCCTCAACCTGGTCTGTGATATTAATAGAACTTGTTGGCAGCATAGATTTGTGTCCCAAAGACTCCCCCATCTGTGGAATAGACTCCCTCTCCATGTCAAGCAGAGTACCTGTCTAGCCCTCTTTAAGAGGAACCTGGACGACTGGATGGGAAACAGAAAATACACCCCTGGGATCCCACTGGTGGACAGGGGAAACAGGTGCTGACTTTGTGGGAACATGGGCAAAATTCCTGGCTATGCTTATAAGAGCCTCCGGGCCAGTAGCCTAGTATCATCCTTTGAACCTATGAACCTATGATAGACCCTCTCGAATGAAAGTTGTATCTAAGGGTCTTCCAGGAGTTCCATCTGTGGGAACTCCTTAAGTAGATTTGTTTGCCTCCAGGCACAAAAGTCAGTTAAAAAAAATTCTGATCCCGGACTCTCCTTGCACACAGACCTGGAAGACAGACACCTTAGATTCCCATGGTTGGGTATGCTCTTGTATGCTTTTACACCCTTTCCTGTAATAACCAGGGTTCTTCTGACGGTGCAGAAGTACTCTCAAGGGATACTTTTGGTGCCCCCCTTTTGGCACAGGCATCAGTGGGTTCTCCCTGTTTTGAAAGTGGCTAATGGCAATTACAGCCAGCTTCCTCACAGACTGAACCTACTGATAAAGGACGGGCTTTTTGATATACCCCAACCTTCAGTTTCTTCTGCCTGGATGATAGAATTGTATTACGTTTTTGGCTCCTTTTTCTTAGGATGTGCAATAGGTATGAAAAGAAACCAAAGAAAGTTGCTACTAGAAAATCATATGTGGGTAAGTGGAAAAGATTTTCTAGTTGTTGCCATGACAAGAACCAGGAAACGTTCAAGGCTTAGACTCCTTGGTACTGCAGTATTTGTGAGTGACTGTCCTCTGGCCTTTCTTGCTGTTCTGTGAAGATTTACCTTTAGGCCATGTTTGCTTGTATGCTCTTAGATTCCTATTTTCTACTCTAGCTGAGGTGAAACAGTTTGTGAAAGAGGTTTTACATGTCCGTCCACCTAGGAGACAGGTGACTCTTGGGATTTTTATTTTTTGTTTGAAAAACTTGCACTTTTTCCTTTTGAACCTGCATATGAGGTCATTTGAGTTTTTTGTTTGGAAAACAATGTTGTCATTGTAACTTCTAAAACATGGATGTCTGAGTCAGAAGCTGTTATAATATCCCCGTCTCATTTTTCACAAAGATGGGATGATGCTGAGAACAAATTATTTTTGCCCAAGTTTATCTTGGATTTTACATTGAGCTAGGCATTTCATCTCCCTGTTTTCTTCCCTAGAATCAAAAAAAACAAGGGAGAAATAATTTTACACACTTTGAATTTTCACAGGTAAATCAGATACTGCAATGACAGGACAAAAAACTATCAGGATTTCTGACCGACTGTTTATTTTCTGTGAAAGTAGAAAATCAGTGATAAAACAGACATTTATTGTCTCATGCTATCGGTTTTTGTTATTCTCACCATAACAAGACACCGCCAGTCAAAGTCAAGGCCCACTTCACTAGGGCTCTGACTACTTCTTTGGCTTTTATGAAGGGGGTGTACTACAAAAATGTACTAAAGGTAGCAACTTGGTCATCTGTAAACACATTTACCAAACACTACAGAGTGGATTCCTTCTGTAGGTCCAGGACAGGCTTTGCTGCGATTTTTCTCCAGGTCTTCTGGATTCTGATCCTGCTTCCTCCTCCTCCCTTTTTTTCTAAGCTCTGTTATTTGTCTTCTGTCACTTTGGGTACTACAAGAGTGAACTAATGCTGAACATAGTACATATGTGTAAGTAAACTTACCATAACAGTAGATGATGTCCTTCATGGATGCATCTGCAGTCATAACAAGTGGGTTGTCCTGTCGTCAGGCAGCCCTTCAGTCGGCCGGATTCCAAAGTCCGGGTCCGGCTTCGGCTGATGTCGCACTCCACCCGACGTCATCTCTGTTGGTCTTCGGGTATAAAAGCATCAGCCGACACCATTTTCCTCAGTCTTTCTTGCCGCGTGGCGCCCGAAGCAGAAGCTGTTCGCAAGTGCCGGTCGGTCGGATCCAGAGATTACTTCTACCGAATACTACTTCGAAGACTTCTAAAGCTAAGTACCCCGTTGGGGACTCTTTCTTGCCTCAGCCGATGTCAGAAAAAGTTAACAATTGTTTAACCTGTGGGAAACAAATACCTCATAAAGATTTCCACTCTTACTGTCTGCCTTGTTTAGGCCCAGCCCACGACGTAGCAGCCTGTTCGGCCTGTGCTTCTTTCAACCGACGAACGCTTAGGCGTCGGTCGGAGTTTGCAGAACAGTTTTTCGGTTCTGATTTTGCGTACATTATGCCGTCGGATCCTCCGACTACCCAATCTACCAAAAAACGCAAAGATAAAGACCGACACTCGCGGTCCGCGGTTTTGGCCGAAACCATGGTTAAGCAAACCGCGAGTGTCTCGGTTTCGGCGCAACCGAGAAAACTGATCTAAGTACAGCTGAACCTATTCCTACAACTGAGGCCCCTGCTACAACTCTTGAATCGACCTCAGAAATTTTACCCACTACGGTGGTTGACTTATCAGACACCATCCCCTTGGATGTCTCTACCCCAGCACGTGGTGCTGCTAGGCCTCCAGCAGCCATGTCCATTAAGGCCTTCGCCAGGGCTAAAGCAGCCAAGACTACTAAAACAGTGCCTGTTAAACCCCCACATCCAGGCCCTCTTCTAGTTCTCAAATGCTTACTTTGGCAGAAGATTTAATTTCTTTAATTAGAGGATCTCAATCTCACCCAGACAGGGCCTCTCAGCCCCCAGAGAAGAGACCTAGGGCAGAGCCCGCTGAGCCAGTGTCCTCTGATGATTCTGCTGATGAATCAGACATAACTGACCAGCCAGAGGCTCCCTTCTCCAATTTTGAAGATTCTGATGCTGAAGAATCCATTCCAGCTGCTTCCCCACCAGAAGAATTCTCCTTTGGGGAAACCTTGCATGCCATGCGAGAACAGTTCCAATGGCAGCAACAGGATTTTTCAGACTCCAGAAAAGACTTAGGACCTTTCTGCACCTCCCACAGCACAGGCCCTTAGCTATACCTCCTGTTCTCTCTGTGGTGGATGATGCTTTCAATGATGTTTGCTCCGCTCCAGATTCTTTACCCCCAGCCCCTGCCAAACCAGACAGATTTTACAGGGTGCCAGATACTCATCACCACCTTTACAAGGCCCCACTTGCAGACCCAGAAACTATATCCCAGGGTCCCAAGGCAGTAGCATGACCATAGCTAAAACCCTACTCCTTCTGAAAGGGAAGCAAGGTCATTAGACAGATGGGGTAAAAGGTCTACACTTCAGCTACTCTCTCAGCTAGACCTTTAAACTGTCAGTTTCACATGATACAATACCAAGAGTTTATGCTGGATCAGTTAACTAAAAACTAACCACTGATGAATCTCTTGATAAGAAATATGTATTAGAGATGGTAAATAACATACAACAGGTTAGCAACCATTCCTTAAAATGTGGCTATGATGCACTGGAGGCTTCATTTAGATCAGCCATGACAGGCACAGTGATAAGAAGGCATGCATGGCTAAAGGAACAAGCTTTACGGATCATGTTAAAGCTAAGCTGCTAGATGCTCCTATGGACAAGACAAGTTTGTTTGGTACACCTGCCCAGCAGGTTATGAAGAAAATGGAAGAAAAGGCAAAATCTGTTCAAACTGTTAAAGATTTCTTGCAGGTTCAACCCCAAGGTTTAGCAGGAACTGGCCTGCCAAAAATTGGTCCTTTCCTGACTCCACAAAATTTCAAAGGGGCAGGAATAGGCGTTCCAGAGGCAGAAACCAATCCAGAGGAGGTGCCTACAGAGGACGACAGTGGCAAGGTAACAACAGAGGCACAGACACAGCCACTGCCACTACATCAGCACAACCACAGTGACTTAACCCTAAATCCGCCTACCAGGGAACAAATAGCAGCTCCTCTAGGCGGAAAGTTAACCTTATTTCCAAAGAACTGGCACTACATAACAAAAGACAAGTGGATTTTACAAACCATAGATCAAGGTTACCGGTTTCACTTCCACACTTTACCAGTCAAAAGAGGAATGCCAAATCTACCTCCAAATCAAAAAACAGAGGCTCTACGCCAGATAATGGAGTTAGCAAACATGAGAGCTGTGGAAAGAGTGCCAACAGCAGAGCAAGGAAAGGGGTTCTATTCCAGACTATTCCTAGTTCCAAGAAAGGAAAATAGTTGGAGACCAATCCTCGACCTGTCCACCTTAAATACATACATCATTGTCCCAAAATTCAAAATGCTGACCCTACAGCAACTTCTTCCCATGCTGGGCAAGGAGTCTTGGCTGGTAACTCTAGATCTCAAGGAGGCATACCTGCACGTCCCCATTCGACCAATCTGCAGAAGATACCTCAGATTTCTTGCAGGATCAGAGCACTATCAATTCTCAGCATTGCCCTTTGGCTTATCTACTGCGCCCAGAGTATTCACAAAATGCCTGGCATCAGTAATCGCCCATTGCAGACTACAGGGAATTCAAATTTACCCAAACCTGGACGACTGCCTGCTACAAGGGGACAACAAAAGCAAGCTGACAACAGATTTACAAAGGGTCATTTACTTGCTACAAGCACTGGGATACACAGTCAATTTACAAAAGTCAAGGCTGATACCATCCCAAACAAGGACATTCTTGGGCGCGGAATTGGACACAGTAAAACAAATGGCATTCCTGACTACAGAAAAACAAAAAGAACTTCCTCTTTACTTCTTGGCACTAACAAAACTGAACAAGTTAACAGCAAGAAAAGTACTGCAGGCCTTGGGCTTCATGGCATCATGCATAATCTTGGTTCCATTTGCCAGACTACATATGAGAAAACTACAGTGGTACCTAAAGAAGTTATGGTCCCAACACAGACACAGTCTAGAAACAGAAATCCCACTAATTCCATGCTTAAAACAGGAGTTCCTATGGTGGGCTCAGGCATGCCAGTCAAACCCAGGCCTACCCTTTCGCAGAAGTCAAGCAAGCCAGACCATCACAACAGACGCTTCAGACCTAGGATGGGGGGCCCACATGCTGGACAAATGCATGCAAGGATTGTGGACACAGGATCAACTTCACCTGCACATCAACCTAAAAGAAATGCTGGCAGTAAAACTGGCAATCCAAAAGTTCAAACCATTTCTCAAAGAGGGCCAGTTGATGATAAGGACAGACAACACCACAGTCATGTGGTACATCAACAAACAGGGAGGCACTCATTCATACCCCCTATGCAGAATGACCTTGGAGCTGTGGACCCTGGCACTCAGCTACAACATCCAGTTACAGGCAATATTTGTACCGGGGAAAGACAATACTCTAGCAGACATATTAAGCAGAACCACTTCGGATGCCCATGAATGGAAGCTGCACCCGGACATCTTCAAGACCATCTCAAAGAAATGGGGAATGCCACAGATAGACCTATTCGCATCACCTCTCAATCACCAGCTCAAAAAATTCTGCACAAGGACATTCCACCCACTAGCATGGAAAGTGGATTCGCTCTCCTTCAACTGGAAAGGCCTAACAGCATATGCATTCCCACCTCTTCCTTTGATACACAAGGTACTACTGAAAATCAAGGAAGAACGTCCAAGGATAATCCTGATAGCTCCGAACTGGCCAAGACAACACTGGTACCCACTACTGAGGAGCATGTCTCGGAACAATATGTGGCCAATACCCTGATGGCTTTGATTTTAACCCAGAACAACTACAGCATCATACATCCAAACCTAAAACGTTGCAACTGACTGCATGGAACATCACATAGCAGCAGCTAATCCAGAACTTTCCCAAAGAGTAAAAGACATTATTCTTGAAGCACGCAGACCTTCAACAAGAAGGAACTATGCTGGAAAATGGAAAAGGTTTGTCATTTGGAGTACGGAAAGAGGAAAAGATGTGTCAAACATAGATATGCCTAACATTCTGGAGTATCTGGCGGAACTTCTTCATTCAGGCCTGTCCTACTCCTCCATCAAGATACATGCATCAGCTATTTCAGCAGAATACAGCTTTGATCCACCTGTGTTTTCGCACCCTTTGCTCAGGCAGTTCCTCAGAGGAATCAAGAATGTAAAACCTCCAAGGAAACCACCATTACCAGCTTGGGATTTAAACTTTGTGCTAGAAAAATTGACACTATCACCCTTTGAACCAGCAGCAACAGCAGACCTACAACACCTGTCATGGAAAACTGCTTTCCTACTGGCAATTACTTCAGCAAGGAGGGTTTCAGAACTACAGGCCTTAATGGCAGTGCAACCCTTCCTAATCTTCCACCAAGATAGAGTGTCCATGAGGACTAATCCTACATTTATGCCCAAGGTGGTATCCAGAGTGTCTTTAAACCAGGCAATCCACCTACCTACCTTCTTTCCCAACCCACAAAACAGAGGGAAAGAATACTGCATACCTTGGATGTACATAGACAGCTACGCTACTACTTGGACAGAACAAAAATAGCAGAAAGACTGACCAACTTTTGTAGCCTATGCAACAGGAAGGGAAGGAAAAGCTATTTCCAAACAGACAATCTCCAAATGGATAGGAAATTGCATACGATTCTGTTACTCCTTCCATGGAAAACCAATTCCACAGAACATAAGACCTCATTCTACAAGGGCAACAGCCACTACCACAGCCTTCTTACGAGGAGTGGCAACCAAAGACATTATTGAGGCGGCTACTTGGACCTCCGTGCATACATTTGCCAAGCATTATAATTTGCCTCTATATTCCAGATCCCGAGCAGGGTTTGCCACTGCTGTACTGCAAGGGATCCTAAACACACCATAATCTACTTTTATCCTCCTCCTAGTTGGCTATGGTATTCTACCCACTTGTTATGACTGCAGATGCATCCATGAAGGACATAGTACAGTTTTGTACCTACCGTAAATGTAGATGTCCGAACTGGATAGCATCTGCAGTCAGGATTACCCTCCCTCCTTCCCCTCTGTGGTACTCCTAGGGTGTTTACCCTCCTAATAGCTAGCTGTTGGGGGGGAGTCTTGTATGGTGTATTTGTTTGTATATATGTACATACATGCTTATTGTTGTGTTTACCTCTATCTATTTGGAAACATTGGCATCTATCCAAATTTTAGCCTGCAAGAGGGCTTCTGGCATCTGGGGCAAGAAACACTGAGGAAAATGGCGTCGGCTGATGCTTTTATACCCGAAGACCAACAGAGATGACGTCGGGTGGAGTGCGACATCAGTCGAAGCCGGACCCGGACTTTGGAATCCGGCCGACTGAAGGGCTGCCTGACGACAGGACAACCCACTTGTTATGACTGCAGATGCTATCCAGTTCGGACATCTACATTTATGGTAGGTACAAAACTGTACTTTTCAATGGATCACTGTCATGGTAACCACACCCCCACCTCTTTTTTGATATTTTTATGCCATGGTGTAGCAATACACAAAGAGACCTGGTCGATAAATCTGGTACAGTAAAAAACAGAAGTAAATAAATGGTGTAAAATTCACTAGTAACCACCAAACTTACACCACTGGAAAGCAGACCCCTGGGACAAACGGAAACACTTGAATAACTGGAATAAAAAACGTCTTTAATTAACGCACAGTCAAGCATAGAAACATTTTCGTCACCCATAGACTTCATCAGTTTAAAAGAAAATTAACTTCCCCCCCGCCTTTTATACTTCCTGTGGTTATCACTAACCAATCAAGTAAAATACTTCATTAAACTCAGTTGACCTACAAAGTTAAAAACTTCACATAAGCAACCCAGCGCAATATACCAACTTAGTTTTCAACATAATCATAAACTTCATATACGGAATGTTAATAAAACAGTTAAAATACATTGCAATACAAATAAAAAAAATGTATGTAAAAAACAGTGTGTGAGAACACTTTCATTTTTAAGACTTGAACTCATGCCCCCTCTAGTGGACAAACTCTGTAACATTGAAAGATCCCAGCTTATAAGAGCTAACTATTACTAACACCCTTACAGTTCTGCAGCTCTTAATTTTAAGACAAGGGCTATATTAATATGTCCATTAAGGCCAGGGAAGCGATTGGCTTCCAGTTTAACTTGCCAAAAAAGCTCTCTATACTCCAGTTTCGCTTCCCATGCCCTACTCCTTAAATCTATACAAACTTTTTCTATAACAAAAAACTTAAATTTTGCCTGAGTACAGTTTTTAGTATGTTTGTATAGGGTGTTGGTTTCCTTCTTAGTACTAAAATCCCTATGATGCTCATAGATACGGTTCCTTAACCTTCTTTCTGTCTTCCCAATATAAAATGCACAGCAGGAATTACATACTGAAATATATATAATCCCTGTAGTGTTACAATTGTAAAAGGAATCAATCATAATCACCATATTCCTTCTTGGAATATTAACCCTCCCCTCATTCAAAATGTGAACACATTGGGAACACAGTAAAAATTTAGATTTCACAGACCTTTCTTCCTTGAAGTCCAATAAACTCCAGATAACATACAAGAAGTGGAACAATGTTAAAGAATTGCTGGGGAAAGGGAACTCAGGGGGGACAGGGGAAGCAACCACTAGAAGGACAGGAACCTTTAAATGCGGATCGTGTTCCCAATGTGTTCACATTTTGAATGAGGGGAGGGTTAATATTCCAAGCAGGAATATGGTGATTATGATTGATTCCTTTTATAATTGTAACACTACAGGGGTTATGTATATTTCAGTATGTAATTCCTGCTGTGCATTTTATATTGGGAAGGCAGAAAGAAGGTTAAGGAACCGTATCTATGAGCATCATAGGGATATTAGTACTAAGAAGGAAACCAGAGCCTTATACAAACATACTAAAAACTGTACTCAGTCTAAATTTAAGTTTTCTGTTTTGGCAAAAGTTCGTATAGATTTAAGGGGTGAGGCATGGGAAGCGAAACTGGAGTATAGAGAGCTTCTTTTGGCTAGTTAAACTTGAAGCCAATCGCTTAATGTAAAATTTGCATACACAATTGTGTAACCCCGCCCACTCCAGTGGAATTGTGGGATACCAACTTTCAAATGCAAACTGAAGAACAGACAACCAAAATATGGCACCAGAGTCCCCCTGCAGCCATTCCAGTGTCCCAGTAACTGGCTATTTCACCACCCCATTTACCATAAACACTAATGTGTGCCTACTGCTTTTCTTCTACAATGATTATATGGATTTTATTTTTTAATTTTATAGCACAATGCACAAACACTAATAGACATCTGGCTGCTAAACAAAGCAATACTGTTTCACAATGAAAATAGACTTGCATGAAAACATCTCTGCCTTTGAAATTCACATTAATTGAAACAGCATTGAAACCCACACCACATCCAAAGAAAATGCATCTGGCCAGTGATGGATAAAGATTACCTTTGGGCTGTTTTTAAATCATTGGCCCCTTGCACACAAAACAAGAAATATACATCATGTGTTCTTTGATACACCTTCCTGACTTTATTAAATTATATTCTTTGTATAATACAGCAAACTTGCTAGACAGAGAGCATTTTAAATGTATTGTTTGAACGTTTTTCCAGTAGACAATGAAACAAAATGCATGAAACAAACAAAAAAACAACAAAAAAAAAGTTTTTTTATATATATATAGACAATGTTGGACTTCACATTTCTGTTACTTATACTATGAAAGGAAAACATATGTAGTACAAAACAAATATACGAACAGTTGTGTAGCATATAATTAGCAGACCGTTACAAAAGGGAACAAAATTCCAAATCCATTAAATAATAACAAAACGAAGAATAATAATTTAACATCAGATGAACATCAGCTTATTCCACATAGTCTGTAAAACTTCATTGAAGTTGTATACTATGCATTCTGCTGTCCTGGTCTGTATTTTTATATTAATCATCATTACTCAAAATATCTTATTATGATTCCTCAGAATGTCTAATTTAGCATGATCTGTATTAATCAGACATTTACAGAAGACAGAAATAAAAACAAAAACAGGCTGACAATATTACAAATGCATCTTTATATACAATATGACTGTCACAAAGGTTTATATTTTAGACGCTAGTTAAGAAGGAAGCATGAAGACAGAAATGAGCAATTCTTCCTTTAAGCTGTTATGCTCTGCATTGCAAAGATAGCAACTCAAAACATGTTCGTAGGCTAGCCTCCTTGACCTTAGAGTGACTATAAAGAAAGTATTATGTTTTATGGGCTATGTGACCTTTACTATTCTATTGCCAGCAGAAAGACTCTTGTAATTTTGATGTTTTTTTTTAAATGAAGGTTATATATATATATATATAGTTTAACCTTGGCGTATTTTACTGTTATGAAATTGCATTGTTATGAAAATGAGACTGGCCTAGCTGTAGGTGACATGTTACCTGTAAAATTAAACTCAGCAGCAACGAGTGAAACCAATTTCAAAATGTTTTCTTGTAGTCGTCATCTTCTTCAGCCTCAATTAGGTGCAGTGTAGTAGTAGTATAAACACACAAATTAAAAAGCTGCTGTCGGCAGTACTTGCACTTATTCATGCACAAGTCTTTATTCATGCGCAAGTCTTAAAACATTTTATTAATATCACTTCCAGATCTTTTGTAGTTGGATTTATTCAGCATTTGATGACGAGTATAGGGTATGAATCAGAACCTGCTTGTTTAAAGATGAACGGTACCTGAGTACCCTGAGTGAACGGTTAAAACAGAAGACGTTCGGTTAATACAAAAGGAGAAGACAGATAAGAAAATCGGAAGTGAGATGAAACATAGAAAAATAGAAGTTGAACATGGGAGACTGAATCAGTGCATTATTTCTGTAATTAATGCAGTGTTTTTTTTTTTTATTTCCAACGAATATATCCTGTGCAAAACCAAATTCCCTCTAGGCTGCAAGAAGAGATAGCACAATAACCATACTACACACACACTTCTGCTCAGATAGACTTCCAAAGTCAGATAGCTGAAAACGCGTAGCTTACAAGTACAGCTAATCCATTCAAAACGCAAATCCTCTCACGCTACACCAGTTCTGCTGAGATACCAACAGAGTTGCAATTTCCAAAGTCTGAAAATGCTTACAAGCACAAATCGTTTCCCGCTTGCAAGTCCAGGCTGCCCATTCAAAATAAAACCTTACCTTCTCGTGTGCCCAAGCAAGTCAAAATAAACCTTATCAACCTTCTCGACCCTCGAGTGCAGCAGCTGCAGCCAGAATACATCCAAAACAAAGATTCTTGAGTGCTAGAATATAATCCCTTGAAAAATGAAGCACCAGCCAGAACCCAGAAATGTAAGCCCTTAAAGGAATATCACACTCACAGACTCAAAAAACATGTTTAAAACGTCATGGCATGATGTTTCCTACACTTTAACAGCACTCTGGGATTATTTACAGGATTTTAAATATTTTTATATGTAATTCCAGACTCTGACCACCTGGAGGCTGGCATATTGACGTGGTTTGGATAAATCAGGTTGCCATCCAGTATCCCAGAAGTCATTGTTTGGCTCAAAAATGTTACGTCATGCAGGCCTCCGTTTGCCTAAAGTTCCTGTCATTTCATAGGTGTTGCATGCATACAAAGTACTGAGTAAAATACAACAGTGTAAGTAACATTCTCTGCTGCTGGATGACTACTTAAAACAGAAACAGTGCAAATGCCACAGAACACACTCAAAGTGCTGTTTACTGCTGCCTTTTTTCTAATTTAGTTTAAATGGCACTAATTTGTGAGACAATGAATTCCAGTCCATTTACTTCTCCCCTCCCCCATAACACTTAGCTTCCCTAGCTGTCAAAGTCCTGAGGGTAATTTGACCTGGTAATTCCATTGATTGGCAGATCTCAGCAGGGTGCTTGACTCATGTAATTTAATCTTTGCTCTAGCATTTCCTTTGTTAGAGGGGACATTTTTTTGCTGCACTATAGCCATGGCCTTACTTGACTACAATCACATCCAGTAAGGTCTTGCACCAAGGAGCTAAAGAATAAAACATTTATACTATTAACCAGTTTAGATCTTTATTAATTTAAGTGTTAAGGTATCACTTCATGCTTCCTCCTTCTTAAAAATTGAGATTTACATGTGCAAAGTATGTTGGTATGCAGTGTTTGCCTTCATATGTTTTTACTCCACTGGTTGATTTGCAAAAAAAAACGTTTGCAGTGTCCCTGAATTTGTCTTTGTACATACAAACCACATTGCTATATTTTCCCCTTCCTTTTTCTTGTGTCCAGAAGTCACTTATAACAAAGTAACATTTTTATTGATTTTTTTTTTAAATAAAGGACATCAAGGTTAACTTACCTTGAATCAGATAATGGATGCCACTGCAAAGAATCACTGTTGAAATATTTGTGCATGGACAAAATCCCTTACTAAATCTATTTGCCAGCCTCCAGTTCAATTGGTGCTATGGCTTTAATATACTGGTGTGTTTGCTCATGCCTTCCAAATATCTCCACCATTGCATACCTGTTTTGCAGTGTAGTAACCACTCGACATGCCCATACACCTTTAGCCTTCAATATGTAGCTACTCCTGTTCATGTGAGTATGTGAATTAATTTTCAGACTTAAGATGTGGAAGCTGCACTGAATAATTCTAGGTGCTTGTCCAGGTTTCACATGTTGCTTGCTTAGAGCTACTCTCATGTTAAGCCACTATGAATATGTTGCACTGCCACCTCTGATACCAGGGTAATGTTTTAATCTTTCTGTTCCTGCACTGCACACTAGCAGTATCTGGTGCAAATACAACAGAGAAGTATGCAAGCGATACACCACCTAAGCATCATTTGCCGTGCAGAATGTACAAGTATGCATACCAAATTTCTGTGTTTCCAAACATCGGTGTTACTTCACTACTACTGAATAAAATGAACAGCACTCAGGCTGGGGGAAGGACAAGGGAGCCATGACATCACAGAATGGGTGGGTCTTATTATTTTAGTTAGAATCAGATGATGGCTGTGATGATGTCACTTTGGGGGAGGGAACTGATTTAAAAAAAAAAAAAAGTACCTGCACTGCCTGGCCTCGATGATATCAGTAATTGGGCGACTCCAGCAAGCTTTATTCAAACGTGAGAGAATCATTTTGTAAGTGAAACCATCACAGTATGAGAAGGTAGGCTTCTGTTACAGAAGTAAGGGGAATTATAAAAATTGTAAATGCTTTATTGTTGTTGCTTTACAGAGGACAATGTAAATAGGGAGGAAAAGGGCCGTGAAGTTGAGGAATACATTAGACAAACCTGTTGTACTCCTTTAAGCTTAATTCCGACAGGCTGGAAGCCCTGATGAAGCTTCAAAAACACGAAAAAAAAAATTAAATAAAAAGCTGGGGGGAAAAATCGGAAATGAAAGGTTGCCACTCGGGAATCGTGGCACCCCATTATTTGGACCCCAAAAACTCGGTAAAAAACGAGAAATTCTGTATGGTTGGGAGGTATGCCCATTATAAAATTATGAGCTGCAAAACTGTAAGGGTGTTTGAAAGATCCCAGTTTATAAGAACTATTACTGTGTTACAGGGGTTGTCCACTAGAGGGGGCATGAGTTCAAGTCTTAAGAATGAAAGTGTTGTCACACACTGTTTTTTACATAAAATATTTTTATTTGTATTGTAATGTATTTTAACTGTTTTATTAACATTTCGTGTATGAATTTTATGATTATATTGAAAATTAAGTTGGTATATTGCACAGGGTTGTTTATGTGAAGTTTTTTAACTTTGTAGGTCAACTGAGTTTAATGAAGTATTTTACTTGATTGGTTAGTGATAACCACAGGAAGTATAAAAGACAAGGGGGAAGTTAATATTCTTTTAATCTGATGAAGTTTATGTGTGACAAAAACATTTCTGTGCTTGACTGTGTGTTAATTAAAGAAGTTTTTTATGATTATTCAAGTGATTCCGTTTGTCCCACTGCTTTCCAAGGGTGTATGTTTGGTGGTTAAATCTGGTACGGTCACAACAACCAGATAAAATAATAAAAAGAGATGTGCAGGACCACAAAACTAATAAAGGAACTGTTTATTTCGCAAGTAAAACTTTTGCAGCTGTAAGCTGCTTCTTCAGGCATAAAAAACGGACAGTCTGTGAATAATATTTACACATTGTTTCAGTTGTCTGTGGTATTCCTACCTTCTGTGATTACTCCATGTCTGTGAATTTGCTCTGTTTTAGTTTTTGTGAATTTCTTCACCAAGGCTGTGCCTGCAAATGGTCTGTTGTGATCAGTGTACTACCACAATAAACTAACTAACTACATAAATAAATAAACCACCCTTTAGTTTTGTTCAGCACAGGATGACTGCTTCTTCCATATCTTTTTCCATTCATCTGCTGGCCATAAGGTCAGAGTACTAACAGCTGTGTATTTTTTGGGAGCTCCTTTCTTCAAAGTACATAATCTTTAACTTTTTACATTAAATCCAATCTGTCTTCTGTCTGCCATAATGTTTTTCTTATTTCTCTGTGGAGACTAACTCCATCTGACTGTTGCAGCTCACTCCATATAATCAGCATATAAATTAATCTTGCTGTCCAAATCCTGTCTGATATTTGACATAGGTATACTGAGCAAGACTGGTCCCAAAACTGAAATGTGTGGCATTCCAGTTTTTTTTGCTGACAGTTCCCCTCCGTCTTAGAGATGTGTGAGCCTAGGATTTTTGAAGAAGAGCTGTGACAGAGCCAAGATTAGGATTTGGCTTGGGTCTCAGAGCCCATGTTAAAAGCTGTGCTAGAACTGTCAATGAAAATATGGAGAAAAAATATCATAACTGCATCATATATTATGTACATAACATAGATGTGTACAAACCCACGTACATGCAGGGTTCCAAGTAGTGCAACGTACCAAAGCTGTTTAAACCAGTTATTGTCACTGTTGTGTGTGTTTTTTTAACAAGTAATATTTATTCTGATTTTCTTAAATCTGAACACTTTTGTTGCAGTACACCTTGTGTCCAAATTTTGGTTAAGAAAGCATAAAACTGGATAATAATTTGAACTGCTGTAACTGTGAAATATGGAACAAAAAATAAATATTCTCAGAAAGTGTGTAATACTGTGAAAACGTCAAGAAAAACAGATTTGTATTCACATTCTTATTCTTACAGATGGCTTAATAGCCCACACCTCTCTTGCTGACTTTCCAACTGAACTGAAAAGCAGAATTGACTGAATTCACGTGTTTAGCCATAACCAGTACAAAATGTACTTTTTGAACAGTAAAAAACATTAGTGCAGCACTGATCATTCAACAGCAAATCACAGATTAAGCATCTCTTCTTACATTCAATGTGCCATGATCAAATTCCTCCTTTTTTCCAAATGCAATTAGTCACATTGGGTGACTAGCTCCCCAAAATCTATCCTGATGTCTCTTCTGAACAAACAACTGTAGTGTCTACTGTTAAGTTGCAGGAAATATTTTCAGTAAATAACACTAGCAAAATAAATGCATTAACACAGTGCTCCCAAAACATAAATGTAAACACATACACACAAAGCAACCTTTTCTCAAAGGCTAAAACAATTTCTTCATTGCCATGGCAGCTGTTGTTCATCCTTACATTTTTACTGGAGGTATTCAGTTTCCCATTTTCAACTTTATAAATGAAAACTGTCAGATATCTACAAAAGGAAGGTGCCATTACTCAGTATTTTCAGTGCCATTAGGTATGCTCAATTGCCAACATCATAGGTGTTGCACACTTGCATACATTGATGATGAAAAGTGCCCTGTCTTCAATATCTAATCTATATGTAGTCCATGGAGCACAGTGATTATGCTCCAGTGTCTGGAAAAAGACAAATCAATTAAGGGTTTCTATAGTGCGAGACCCAATCTTAACAAATGTTAAGAACCCCCTGCTTCAGTTGTTAAGATTGGGTGTTGTACTAGACGGTTTAACCTGCCAGTACTGGCCAGCAGACAACAATGGCAGAAAAAATAGATTTGTTTCTGCCTGCAGTCTGTGCCAGTAGACTTTTTCTAACATAACAGAATCTCTTACACTGTGTTTCTGACAACTTTATGGCTTTGAAAACCGGCAAAACATTTTACAGTTTTTTTCCCCTGTAACTAGTTGTACACGGAACCAATAAAGCTCCATGAACTACAAAGAATTATGATCAGGTTTCCAATCATAGCCCTTTATTCATGCATTCTTGACATGGATGCCAAAATCCATCTCTTTAGCTTCATTCTCGAGGAGAATTGCTTGGCATTCATGTGTCTAACACAAGCTGGTTAAGATTGTTGACTTGCCCATAATCCTCTTATGTTTAAAAAATAAGCAGTCGGTGCAGATGTTTGAAAATAAGCAGGTGATGTAGGAAGACTTCCTAATATTCTAATGCCAGATATTTGAAAGAAGACTGTTAGTTTTTGTTTTCTTTTTCAAAACGTCAACAATGAAAAGAAAAAAAGTAAACATGAGCATGCTTCCTGTATAAGCTGTGGTAATGTCTTCTGCCAACTTGTAATGCTTTACTTTTTTTTCAGTATTCTAACATAGAGTGCAATGAAAAAGTATTTTCCCCCTTCCTGATTTCTTATTTTTTTGCATGTTTGTCACACTTAAATGTTTCAGATCATCAAACAAATTTAAATATTAGACAAATATTAGACAAAGATAACCCAAGTAAACACAAAATGCAGTTTTTAAGTGATGATTTTATTTGTTAAGGAAAACAAACTATCCAAACCTACATGGACCTATGTGAAAAAGTAACTGCCCCCTTGTTAAATCATGAAGTAACTGTTATTAATCACATTTTTGGGAAAGCTGAGTTCAGTTTCACTAGCCACACCCAGGCCTGATTACTGCCAGACCTGTTGAATCAAGAAATCACTGAAATAGAACCTGTCAGTCAAAGTGAAGTAGGCCAAAAGATCCCAAAAAGGAGACATCATTCCGCGATCTAAAGAAATTCCGGAACAGATGAAAAACAAAGTAATTGACATCTGTCAGTCTGGAAAAGGTTACAAAGCCATTTCTAAAGCTTTGGGACTCCAGCAAACCACAGTGAGAGCCATTACCCACAAATGGAGAAAACATGGAATAGTGGTGAACCTTCCCAGGAGTGGTCGGCCTACAAAAATTACCCCAAGAGCGCAGCGACGACTCATCCAAGAGGTCACAAAAGAACCCAGAACAGTATCTAAAGAATTGTAGGCCTCACTTGCCTCACTTAAGGTCAGTGTTCATGACTCAACCATAAGAAAGAGACTTGGCAAAAATGGCATGCATGGCAGAGTTCCAAGGCAAAAACCACTGCTGACCAAAAAGAACATAAAGGCTCATCTCACTTTTGCCAAAAAACATCTTGTTGATCCCCAAGACTTTTGGGAAAATATTCTGTGGACTGATGAAACAAAAGTTGAACTTTTTGGGAGCTGTGCATCCCATTACATCTGGCGTAAAAGTAACGCAGTATTTTAGAAAAAGAACATCATGCCAACATTCAAACATGGTGGTGGCAGTGTGATGGTCTGAGGCTGCTTTGCTGCTTCTGGACCTGGACGACTTGCTGTGATTGATGGAACCATGAATTCTGCTCTCTACCAAAAAATTCTGAAGGAGAATGTCCGGCTATCAGTTCGTTTCTTCAGGATGAAGCGCACTTGGGTTCTGCATCAGGACAATGATCCAAAACACACCAGCAAGTCCACCTCTGTGGCATCTCCTTTCCTGGAAGAAAATTTTCATTTTAGAATATTGTTTATTACAAACGTTTTGGGAGTTATTTTGGATCAACATGTACTCCAGGGTGTTTGTTCCATGGTCTTCAGGATTGAAAGGCCGCTCTGAGCGACCCGCAAGTTTCGTGATGAATGCAATTCTGTGTCGTTTTATTATGTTTACTGCTACTGCTTCAAATCAGGAATTGCAACTATAACACAGCTAGTTAACTAGGAAATTGCTTTTATTTAAAACGTAGTCCTTTATAACTGATTAAGGTAGTTTGGCAGATTTGAAAGAGGTACTGGAATGTGCTTTATCATAATTATGCATAATGGGTTTCATAGTTGATAAGTTGAGTATTTGTACCTGCGGCCACCAGCTTACCTGCACTTGTGTGTTATTTAACCATTACGCTTTTTAGTAAAAGAAGTATGTTTTTACATACAACACGAAATAATTGATGTTAAGTTGTCTATCTTGCCTTCATTCTTGCTGGTTGGGTTCGGAGCCGATCCTCGGCTCCAACTCGGCCATCTTCAAAAGCTCGAGAGCTGCTTACTGGCTAGAGGCCCCCCCCATGTCCCATGATGCCTGGTGCTAGATACCCAGATCTCGTTTGCCGCTTCTGCTACGAGGTTGCGTTTACTGGCTCAGGTCGTATATTTTCTCTTTATTCACTATATTTAGGACTTTTTTGTACTTTATTGAATATACGCTTATTGTCATAGCTTAGCTGTAGGTTCTATGGTAGGTTGTTAGTGTCCCCCCCCCCTTAAAAACTTGTTTTCTCCTTAGAGAGTTTTCCTGTCCCTCCCCCACTCCCGTTTACCTTTTCAAAGTAAGCCGTTTTAGTTAGAGACTTATCATTGTTTTATTTTTTAAGGTAGACAAAGTTCATAGAAATTGTGGTAGTTGTAGGTCTTTTATTATATAGTGTGTGTGTGTGTGTGTGTGTGTGTGTGTGTGTGTGTGTGTGTGTGTGTGTGTGTGTGTGTGTGTGTGTGTGTGTGTGTGTGTGCTGTTAGGGTGTGGTAACTTGTGTGGTTTGTGTATATTTTTTTCCAGTTACCTACTATCCTTTATACTTGTTATTTGTAATTGATTTTCCTTCACAGGAATGTCTAAAGACACAAAAGTGTCGGGATTCAAGAAGTGTGACTCATGCTGTCAGAAAATGTCTCTGACAGATGGTCACACTTCTTGTGTTTATTGCTTGGGCTCCCTACACCTGCAGGACTCTTGTTCGGTGTGTCACGTCTTTAGTCCCAAGAGTCCTGCAGGAGCGTAGGAATAAGTTTATCCTTAGGGGTTTGCTTAAACCTGAAGGATCACCGGCCAAGACTCAGTCAGTGAAACCTTCTAGGCCATCGAAGCCATCGGCTCCCAGCTCGGAGCCGTCGCAGAGTATGGCTTCTGCTTCAACTTCGGTTCTGGCTGGAACCGAAGCACCTATCTCTACGTCAACTTCGGCTCCAACCGGAGCCGAAGTAACTATCTCCCAGTCGGCCCCAACTCTTCCGTCGGAACCATCAGGGAGTCGAAAACGCTCCAGGTCACCATCCTTGGAGTCGATACACTCGGCTCCAGGGTCACCCTTACTGCAATCTGAGCGTAGTCATCGGTCCCACTCTTCTTGGTCGTCTAGGTTATCTGACCATGATTTGGAGAGAGTGGTGAGCAGGCTTTTAAAGTCGCAGGCCCTGGCAAAAATGCTATCCAGCCCCCCTCATCAGGGCTCGGCTCTACCTGTTTCTACGATAGTTCCTCCTTCGACTCATTCCTTGAGTTCGGAGCCGGAGCATGCTGTGGCTGGAACCGTGGGTCCGTCGGCACCGATACCTCCCCTTTCGGTTCCGTCATCAGCTCCGATCTCTTCCATGGTGCCGTCCTTGGAGGGATCTGGGCGCCGGGACTCCCTCGTCGGCTCCAAGGGGGCGAGTGGCATCGGACCCTTGTCCGACCTTATTCCCCCTCTCGGAGCTTCGTCGCAGGTGAGTTCGCCTCCTACATCGGCTTCGGAGCCGTCTCTCTTGGTGCCGGAAAGGATTCCGGTCTCTTCGGAGCTGGAGCCTTCTCTGGTATCGGGAAGGGACGCCTTCGAGGTCATGAGGAGTGTGCTGGCATCTGAGTCAGCCTCACGGTCAGCCTTATTGGCTCCTCCCCCCATGGTGCTTGCTCCTGCCCCTCCTCCAGACCCCAAGCGTGGGGAACAAGCGCTCCAGGGCACCCCACTGGGTGTATCTTCCTCTTCCGAGGCCTCCCCCGTTCATTCAGAGGAGCCCCCTCGAAAGAGGAAATGCAAGAGAAAGCATGTTGACTCCCCTGAGTCTGTCACTTCAGATACTGACTTGGAGGAGTCGGAAGGGTCCCCGAGATCCCCCTCTGAGGACGTCTCCTTCTCAGACATCCTTGAAATCCTTAGGCAGAGGGGGAACTGGACTACCCTTAACCCTTCCGAGGATGAGTCGGTATTCCTGGACGCATTTGGTTCCTGACCCTCCACCTCCTGGGTGTCTCTGCCTTTCGATCCACTGATGTCGGTGGTGGCTTGAAAGGCATGGTCAGCTCCAGACTCAATGGAACCAACTCTCCGTAGGCCCACAAAATTCATCACTGCCCCTCAAGACGAGCAATTTCTGACCAAGAGTGTTCCAGTGGATGCCATGGTGGTAGCAGCGGCCACTAAAAAGGAGTTGGCTGAAACTTCTTCATCTGTCCATCCCCCTAATAAGGAATCTAGGACGATGGACAGATATGGGAAGCGGATGTTTTCCTCAGCGACCTTTTCCATGAGGTCTCTGAACTATTTGTGCCATTTTACCCGCCTTCAAAGGTATCTCCTTAAAGATACCCTACAAGATCCATCAGCTGTGGGGGCTCAGGCTAAGATTTCCTCCCAGCTGGCGACTCTAAATTCTGTAGTAAACTCCTCCATGCGGCTCATCTCTTATGCAGCCGATGGAGTGAGTAGGGCCGCAGGCACAGGTGTGGCTTTGAGGAGACACGCTTGGATGCGGTTATGCAACTTTGCGGAACCCTTCAAGACGTCTTTCACCAACTCCCCCTTTGATGGTTCTGCTCTGTTTGGACCACAGGTGAAGTATACCCTTACCAGGTGTGAGCAGGAAGGCAAGACTCTCTCTGCCGTTGGAGTCCATTTTTCCACTCCTTTAAGACCGTATCCCAAGGGTCAGAAGAGTGGGAAGATGTGGTTCCGGAAATCCCAGGGTGCCGTACCTGACACACGTGGAGAGTTCCCCTCCAGGGGCAGAGGAGGGAACAACAATAGACGCCGCCCTAGGGGCAGGGGGGGGGGTCCGCAAAATCAGGGCCAAAGAGAATCCTTCTCTGACAAGCCCTTCCAGCATCCCTGAAGTGCTGCCCGACTGTCCACCTTTGGAGGCAGTTGGGGGAAGATTATCGCTGTACCCAAAAGCCTGGCAAAGTATAACACAAGACAAATGGGTACTTTCTATCATATCCGAAGGCTACAAAATTCCCTTCTTTCGCACTCAACTCTTTTCCAACAGATCCCTTCCAGATGTTCCACCCAATCTAAGGGATCAAGCTTTTCAAGAAATTTCAAAACTGCTAAGAAAAAGAGCCATCCAGTCAGTCCCAGCAGACCAACAAGGATCCGGAACTTACTCAAGGTTCTTTTTGGTACCAAAAAAGACAGGGGACTGGAGACCCATTCTGGATCTCAGCAGACTAAACAGGTCTGTTCAAAGAACGAAGTTCCGGATGGTCATGCTACAGTCCATTTTACCCTTTCTGGGTCAGGACAATTGGATGTGCTCCATAGATCTTCAGGATACGTACTACCATATCAAAATGCACAGACGCTCCAGAAGATTCCTCCGCTTCCGGCTGGGAGCCAGTCATTATCAGTTCAGAGTGCTGCCCTTTGGTCTCACCACAGCCCCCAGGGTGTTCACCAAACGTTTGGCAGTAGTCACCGCTCACTTGAGACAGCAAGGATTCCAGGTATTTCCATATTTAGACGACTGGCTTCTTACTGCAACCACCAGGCATCACCTGCTGCTAGCCAGAGACTACACCATCCAAACTTGCTCTACTCTAGGCATCACAGTAAATTTCGAAAAGTCTGCATTGTCGCCTTGTCAATCTATCAACTTTATAGGCGCAAATTTAAACACAAAGGACATGTCAGCAACTCTCCCAGCAGACAGAGTGTTAGCCATTCGACGACATGTGCAGGTCTTATTAGGTTGCAAAAAGATTCAGGCCAGATTTGTCCTAAAAACATTGGGTCTCATGGCAGCAGCTATAATACTAGTTCCCCTTGCACGTTTTCACATGAGGATTCTTCAGTGGATGTTGTTCACACAGTGGTCCTTCCAGCAACTCCCAATGTCTCACATGATAGTGATCACACAGTCATGCAAAAACCAACTTGTTTGGTGGATGGTTTCCCCATCATTACACCAGGGCAGACCATTCGTTCTTCCTCCTCCAGTAGCTACGGTGATCACGGACGCCTCCCTGATCGGGTGAGGAGAGGGGGGGCATTTTCAGGGCAGAACAGTCCAAGGCACCTGGCAGCCTCAAGAGTACCATCTGTATATCAATGTCTTGGAGATGAGAGCCGTGCTTTTAGCGTTGCAAGCTCTTCAGAACTCTCTTCCCACCGGGACCATTGCAATTCAAACAGACAATATGTCAGTGGTATGGTACATCAACAAGCAGGGCGGAACCAAGTCGTACCCCTTATGTCGAGAAGCACTCAAACTTTGGCAGTGGGCGATCTCTTCCCAACGGTTTCTGATAGCAGTGCACATCCCTGGGAAGTCCAACGTTATAGCAGACAGGCTGAGCAGAGCAATTCTTATGCCTCACGAGTGGTCTCTCAGTCAGATTGTGGCAGACAAAATCTTCCGCAAATGGGGTCAGCCTTGCTGCGACCTTTTTGCTACCCCCTTCAACAGCAAGTGCGACAATTTCTTCTCTCTCCTTCCTCTCCCCGGACACCTCCCTAGAGATGCTCTAGTTCACGATTGGCTCCAGGGACTTCTTTATGCATTCCCTCCATTTCCCCTGATTCCCAAACTAATTCAGAAAGCTACCACATTGGGATGCAAGATGATCCTCATTGCCCCTTACTGGCCTCTACAAATTTGGTTCCCTTTCCTGCATCCTCACCTTCTGGAGCAGCCCTGGACCCAATTCCAGAACTCCTGATCCATCAATCGGGCGGGCTGCACCAATTTCTTCAATCTCTCCAGCTCACTGCTTGGTTTCTCCACTTCCAACCTTAGCCAGGCTTCCCAATATCTCTCATTCGGTGCGTGAAATCATCTTATCCTCACATAAGTCGACCACTAGGAAAACTTATGCTAGCAAGTGGAAACGTTTTTCCTTATGGGCAGAGAACAGGAAGATAGATCCCTTTTCAGCCCCTGTGCACCATATTTTAGAATTTCTAGCAGAACTTTTTCGAACAGGATCCTCTTCCGCCACGATTAGAGTTCAGCTAGCTGCAATTTCAAACTTTCATACGGGCCTATCTGATTCCAGCATCATGTCCCATAAGCTTTGTAAAGCCTTTCTTAAAGGGACCACTCTACTCAGGCCCCCAGTAAGAGATCCCCCGCCTCCGTGGGATCTGAATTTGATTCTAGCTTCCCTGATACGGCCCCCCCCTTTGAACCGGCAGCTTCCTGTTCCTTGAAGTTTCTTTCTTGGAAAACCCTTCTTCTGGTCGCAGTTACTTCGGCCAGAAGAGTTTCTGAACTTCAGGCTCTTTGTGTTCGTCCTCCTTACCTAGTTTTTCACAATGATAGAGTTTCTCTTCGGACTAACCCTTCCTTTCTTCCAAAGGTTACTTCTGATTATAATTTGAATCAGTCCATTGAACTACCTGTGTTCTTTCCAAATTATTCCAACAAGGCAGAATACAAGTTACATCAGCTGGACGTCCATAGACAATTACGCTTTTACTTGCGTAGAACCAAGCAAATCAGAAAATCAGACCAGTTATTCCTGTCTTACGCTGAGGGAAAACAAGGCATACCGGTGTCAAAAGTCACCTTATCTAGGTGGTTGACTTCTACTATTACCTTTATATATCAGTTAAGAAATAAAGAGCTTCCTGCTAAACCCAAAGGTCACTCCACCAGAGCTCTAGCTACTTCTGTGGCTTTTCAGGCCAGATTGCCAATGGAAACTATTTGTGTGGCAGCTACATGGGCTAATCCACATACCTTCATTTCACATTATAAACTGGATGTGGCTTCCAGAAGCAGAGCTGATTTTGGTTCCACTGTTCTGAAGAGTCTGTTCCGACGAGCCACCCAGGATTGAGGTGCTAGGGACGCTGTCCCAACCAGCAAGAATGAAGGCGAGATAGACAACTTAACATTAAGAAGTTATGTACCTACCGTAACGTTCCATGTTAGTTGTCTTCTTCTCGCCTTCTTTCTTGCGTCCCACCCTCCATCCCCCTATCCTAGTAGACCGAGAAGAGTTCCTTAGGTTTGTTGATCACTGGCTGAGTCTTCTCTGGCTATTACTTCTGTCAGTCTCTCCAGTAGGTTCCTGTATCCTGCTAAATTTACTGTATTATTATAATTGTTATTATTATTATGTCTGTAGTTAGGTTACCAAACGAGATCTGGGTATCTAGCGCCAGGCATCATGGGATATAGGGGGGACCTCGAGCCAGTAAGCAACTCTCGAGCTTTTGAAGATGGCCGAGTCAGAGCTGAGGATCGGTTCCGAACCCAACCAGCAAGAAAGAAGGCGAGAAGAAGACCACTAACATGGAACGTTATGGTAGGTACATAATTTCTTATTGCTGCAGTGTATTCCAGTAAGCGACATTAGAATAGCTGATGTTATTATTGATACTTGGTTATAGTATTGTAACTTTCAAATATATAAGTGGAGCAGGGGAATTCGAGTGCAGTGATGAAGCAGGACTGTTGATGTTGTAGATAATTGGTTTTAGTTTGTAACTTTCAGACATGTAAGAGATGGAACAGAGAAAGTAGAGCAGTGATGAAGTAGGACTGCATGCCTTTATTAACGTATTCTGCAAGACGATTGCTTTACAAAGAGAGTGCAATCTTTCTGCATTAGTTTTGCTCTCCTGTGCGGCAGTCTGTCTGCTTGTGCGTCTTTCTAAGACAGTTGTGTATACTCAACCTGTAAATGATTCATCTCACAAGCCCATGCTTACACTTATAAAGGGTATCAGAACTTGTCAGAGATTTGGGATGCATGGCTAGGCTTAAAAATGCCCTTGTGGTCGTTAGCCTGGTAAACACCTGTGAACATGTGAATTGCTTAAAAAAACAAAATGAAGGTTTTGGAGTGACCTAGTCAAAGTCTGGACTTGAATCCAATTGAGATGCTGTGGCATGACCTTAAAAAGGCGGTGCATGCTCGGAAACCCTCCAATATGTCTGAATTAAAACAATTCACTGCCAGTTATCACAAACGCTTGATTGCAGTTGTTGCTGCTAAGGGTGGCACAACCAGTTATTAGGTTTAGGGGGAAATTACTTTTTCACATAGAGCCATGTAGGTTTGGATAGTTTTTTTTTTCCTTAATGAATAAAATTATCACTTAAAAACTGCATTTTGTGTTTACTTGAGTTATCTTTCTCTAATATTTACATTTGCTTGATGATCTGAAACATTTAAGTGTGACAAATATGCAAAAAAATAAGAAATCAGGAAGGGGGCAAATACTTTTTCATTGCACTGTACATGGGGTGAAAGATTCTTTGACTGGTTTTAAACAAGACTGCTTTGTAAATGATTCCTCCAGATCTGTAATTTCAAATGAGATGCACATTTTAGAGTACTGTAAACAGTGACACATGTAAATTAAAGAACAAAAACATGCAATGCACCCAACCTTCAGCAGCTTAATGCCTAGCGCAGTACAGATTTCCAGTCTCTCTCCAGAGAAGAAGCAACAAAAGTTCCAAAAGAAGAAATAAAATCACCAAAAATAAGCAACAACAATCTCAGTATTAGGAGAAAGTCACTTTTTGTAGCAGTTTTCTTGATTTTAATATGAAATAAAATGTCTGTTTATTTAAACTGGAGATTGGGGGAATGGTATTAGTTTAAGGGTGTGCACACTTATGCGACCAGCTTATTGCACGTTTTTATTTTTTATATTTTCCCCTAAAAGATTTGTTTGTTTTTGAATTGAATTGTACAGGTTATAGGTTACATTAAAAGTGGGAAAAGTTTTGAAATGATTTATTGTGGTCTCATTTTTTATATAAAAAAAACCTGGCATTTTAACAGGGGTGTGTACACGTTTTATATCCACTGTACAGTGTTTGATTCTCATCTTTGGTCACTGTCTGTCGGTTAGGCATGTCATAGTCTGTAGACTGATTGCTTAGTATTTACCAAGGAACCTATAAACTACTGGATTTTGTGTTAACTCCCAGACAGAATAGTTTGAGGCTAGTGCTCTATAGATTGTGTTGCTGTGTTTGTAGACTGCATTTTTGCAGTAATTAGACCCCTCTCCAACAACACGTTCTTTGTGATTAGTCCACTCTTGGTTTTAAAACAGAAGACAGTTATTTATATTTTCTTCTACCTTTTGCCAGGAATGTATTGAGCTTTAGAATAAAATTAAAGGATTTTAAGGCACTTATGCAAATCAGAGAGATGGCTAACTTGCTATCATTTTTTACCCTCAGTAGTTATCTTCTTTTGAAATTCCTTTTTGAATATAGAGAAACAAAATGTGGATTTACTGATAAAAAAGCATGCAGAGTATTAAATCGGAAGGTTGATTTATGTTTTTTTTTTCTTCTCCATGCAGCTGAACTCATTTGAACAACTTTGCATCAACTACACCAATGAGAAGCTACAGCAGCTGTTCAACCACACTATGTTCATACTGGAACAGGAGGAGTACCAGCGGGAGGGCATTGAATGGAACTTCATTGACTTTGGGCTGGACTTGCAGCCCTGCATTGACCTGATTGAGCGACCAGTAAGTTACTTTGTTGCTTCTAATTCGTTACTTGAAACAGGACTAAGCCAGCAGGAGTGTGAGATGGTAAAAGCCCAGCACAGACAGAAATCTACAGAAACTGCTACTGGCAATAAAGGCAGTGAGTAGGGAAATTTGTATGGAATGGATATAAGAAGATATAGAAGAATTAAGGCACATTTTATTTCTTTAGTTACTGTTGAGCAGGTAAGACCTACCTAGTAGATACAAAAATGCTTGTTTTTATGGGTGACCTGTAAACATACCTCTCAACCTCTAAGCACAATAAATCTGAACAAAGCCAAAAATAATGTGGGTACAAAGGCCCAGAATCCATGGCAAGTTTTAAATATTGCTCTTATAAACTTAGAAAGTTGCTACAATAACAGGAAGCATGTATTTTTCTGAAGGACATGAAGTCTGAAACTCAAATATGTAATTATTTAACGACTTACATTTTCATTGATTTGCCAGAGAACCACAAAGTATATGTGGAACACATCAGAAATATGAGGCAAAATCTAGACAGCTGAGAGGTATGCTTGGACGTTTTGGTCTGGTTAAGTGGGTTACGTTATGTTGCACAAAGGTGAAGGTTTGAAGGACTCATACTATGGTATGACCCATGATGATGAAGCTCTTTGTACTGTTAGGTAGCTGTAAAGTTAGCTGCTAGTGTGGAAAACTGAACGTCAAGCAGGGAATAGTATAATTTTGAACTGGATTGATTGGAAGAACTTGCACAAAATCATACTACAGTGTTAAAGAATTATAGAAGCATATAGATTACTAGCGAGAAAATAAGTATGACCACTTAGGTTGTCCCAGAAGGTAACAGATTTAGGAATGACATCTGGTAACAGAATTCGTAGAGAAGATAGTAGATATGAGACTGATGCCAAGTGTTAATATACATGTGACACATTTGAGAGTAGGAACCAAAGGGAGCTCAAACAGGCAAACCAAGCCAGGAACACCAGCAAGTAAAAACAAGAGAAGATTTCCACATCAGGATTACAACAGTGATATTAACAAGTTTATTAAATGCATTAAATTCTTCTGTTGTTTTTACACATTTGGGAGTAACAGCAACTATTAGGATTACTGTAACATATGACACTTACAAGACTGAAATAATTGGCCATCATGACTCTTACAGTGTCATACCGGATCGGTCGAGGCCCGGGTTAACAATGACAGCCACCAGTACTTTTGGCCAACAGGGTGCTGGCGGAAATTGGGCTACTGTTGGCCGAAGGAGGAGAAGAGGGGGAAGGCATACCTGAAGCCAGGTAAAGGCTAGGACTGTGATAGTGAGGGTCAGAACTTTGAATGTTGGCAGTATGACTGGTATAGAGAGAGAGCTAGCTGATATGATGGACAGTAGGAAGGTTGGTATATTGTGTGTGCAAGAGACCAGATGGAAGGGGAGCAAGATAATGTGTTGGCTAGTAAATCTTGAGGTGCAGTGGATTAGCAAGGAGGAAGTAAGGATAGCTATGAAGAAGATGAAGAATGGAAAGGCTGTTGGTCCAGATGACATACCTGTGGAAGCATGGAGGTGTTTAGGTGAAATGGCAGTGGAGTTTTTAACTAGATTGTTTAATGAAATTTTGGAAAGTGAGAGGATGCCTGAGGAATGGAGAAAAAAGTGTTTTGGTACCGATCTTTAAGAATAAGGGTGATGTGCAAAGCTGTAGTAACTACAGAGGGGTTAAATTGATCAGTCACAGCATGACGTTATGGGAAAGAGTAGTGGAAGCTAGGTTAAAAAGGGAGGTGATGATTAGTGATCAGCAGTATGGTTTCATGCCAGGAAAGAGCACTACAGTTGCGATGTTTGCTCTGAGAGTGTTGATGGAGAAGTACAGAAAAGGTCAGAAGGAGTTGCATTGTGTCTTTGTGGACTTAGAGAAAGCACATGACAGGGTGCCTAAAGAGGAGTTGTGGTATTGTATGAGGAAGTCGGGAGTGTCAGAGAAGTATGTAAGAGTGGTACAGGATATGTACAAGGGTAGTGTTACAGCGGTGAGGTCTGTGATGGGAATGACGGATGCATTTAAGGTGGAGATGGGATTACATCAAGGATCAGCTCTGAGCCCTTTCTTATTTGCAATGGTGATGGACAGGTTGACATACGAGATCAGACAGGAGTCCCTGTGGACTATGATGTTTGCAGATGACATTGTGATCTGTAGTGAGAGTAGGGAACAGGTAAAGGAGACCCTGGAGAAATGGAGATATGCTTTAGAGAGGAGAGGAATGAAGGTCAGCAGGGCTAAAACAGAATATATGTGTGTAAATGAGAGGGAGGATAGAGGAATGGTGAGGATGCAGGGAGTAGAGGTGGTGAAGGTGGGTGAATTTAAATACTTGGGATCAACAGTTCAGAGAAATGGTGAGTGTGGAAGAGAGGTGAAGAAGAGAGTACAAGCAGGATGGAGTGGGTGGAGAAGAGTGTCAGCAGTGATTTGTGACAGACTAGTACGAGTAAGAGTGAAAGGGAAGGTCTACAAGAGGGTAGTGAGACCAGCTATGTTATATGGGTTGGAGACAGTGGCATTGACAAAAAGGCAGGAGTCACAGCTGGACGTGGCAGTGTTAAAGATGTTAAAGATTTGCACTGGGTGTGACAAGGGTGGACAGGATTAGGAGTAAGTATATTAGAGGGTCAGTCCAGGTTGGAAGGTTTGGAGACAAAGCCAGAGAGGCAAGATTACATTGGTTTGGACATGCTGAGGAGGGATGCAGAGTATATTGGGAAAAAGATGTTAAGGATGAAGCTGCCAGGTAACAGGAAAAGAGGAAGGCCTAAGATAGGGTTTATGGATGTGGTGAGAGAGGGCATGCAGGTGGTGGTTGGTGTGACAGAGCAAGATGCAGAGGACAGGAAGAAATGGAAACAGATGATCCACTGTGACAACCTCTAACAAGAGCAGCCGAAAGAAGAAGAGACTCTTACAGTGTCACTGAGATTGATGAGGAATCTTGCAGTCGGTGATATGTATGGGATTGACATAAGGCACATGGAGCTTGTGCAGCTGGTAAAAACATTTGGCACTTGCATCATCAGGTGTCAGGACTCTTAGATGACACATTTGGGATTAATATCTGTTATCTGGATGCTGTGACAGCTTTGGTCATTGTCTGTCTGTTGCCTAGGAGTGTAATAGTCTGCAGACTGATTGCCTAGTGTTTACCTATGAACCTGTGTTACTCAGTTGGGACTGACATGTGGTATCAGGACTGCCACAACATCTGGCCTGACATCAGATTTTCGAGTTTTTTGGAATAAGTAATATGAATGGGGCTGACATCAGTGGATATTAGGTCTCTTAAGAACAGGTAACATGCTTGTTTGGGATTTATGTCATCAGATGTTAGAACATGTAGGTGTGTGTGAGTGACATCAGCCAGACTGTCTTAGAAGGTGACACATTAGAAACAGTACTATCAATTATCATGAATCTTGCAAGTGACACATTTAGAGTATTGTCATTGAGTATTAGGACTTCTGTACTGTGTTCCGAAGCAGTTGTTTCACTGGGAGTCTCCTATGTCCTTAGTGTCATTTGTGTGCTTTGGCATGACAGGGCAGTAACCCATTCACCCGTACTTCTGTTCTGCCTCAATTTTTGTATGATCAGTCTGATACTAGTGTAGAAAATAAGCTCATGTTTTGGTTCATTGTACATAAAACTTTCTCCTTTGTATTTCATTATTCTCATTACTTTTTTTTTTTTTTTTGCTTTTTCATTTTGTAAGACTGCTACTTTATGCAGTCAGATTTATTTTTTTACAATTATCTACCCTCTGACCTTCAAGCCTCTCTCTCATTGGTCAGTTTGCCCTTTCTTTTCTAATGGTGCAGTAGCCTGATGGCCTTATAGTTCCACTGGTGGTGAGGGTCGAGCTGGGTGGAGAGTGGTACTGTCATCTGCACAGATTATTGGTGTTTTCTTTTTATGTCCAGTGACATGCTATGGTGTTTTATGTGCAATGGGCATCAGCAAGGCCATATCACTCACTTCCATAATTGAGCCCCTCAAGTCTGCCCTGCCTTCCTTACTGCTCCTCCTATATGATCCCTGAGCTTCACTGGGGATTCTGCCGTATGAGCATATACCCCAGGCATTTGCTTCAATCCACACACACACACACACACACACACACACACACACACACACACAAAACAATGAGAGGCATCTCAACAGTGCTGCATCAGTCCTTCCTTTTCCTCACCACCTCAGACCATGGTCTGAGCCATTAATTAAATTCTAGTTGCCTGGGTTGTAGTCTGTAATTTCTTCCTCTGTCAACAAAGCTGGATGCAGTCATTAATATTATTTTATATATTTTTTCTGCTGCTTCAGGCTGTGCATGTGCTTTCTTTTTGTAACATCATTTTTGTACTTTTTAATGTACTTTTGGGCTACTGATATCTTATCTTGTTTTATATAGATATTTTTTGTCATTTATTAATGAAGTTAGAACCCTGACCCCAATGGACTGTATGTTCTTCGTAATATTCACTGTTGCAGTCATGACATCTGGGATTCTTATCTGTAGGAAGCATGACAGACACAACTTTCAGATCCCTGCCTTCTCCCTTCTGGCTTCAGCTAATGCTCTCCAACTCAGATGTCAGTGGTGTGCGAGGGATAGTGGCAGATCTCATCTTCTCTTCGGTCATAACATAGTTTAGAAAGTGCAATCTTCTGCAAGTTCTACTTCCAGGGATCTAGATAAAGTATCCCATTGGGGAAAGCTTTTATAATATGCCTTGTTATTGATAAAAGACATCTAGTATTGAATTTGGAAAGGATCACTGTCTTGAATGTGGAAAACAAATCCCACACAAAGATTAACTTTCATATTGTTTATCTGTTTGTCTAGGTCCATAGCACACTGTGGACAGTTGTCTGAACTGTGCCATATTTAACTGTTGGACAGTCTGGCATTATGCAGAATCGTTTTGGGTGGTCTAGTTTGGTTGGAGTTTGTCATGACATTATTTAAGGCCTCCAAGAAGTGTTAGCTATGTATGTTGCATCCTGGCAAGTATATAATGGCTGGCTACCTTCCAAAGCTTCAGGGTACCTTCCACAGACCCAAACTGTCAAGCAGCTCAAGCTCAGCTGACTAAAAGTTAAGTTAGGGTGCAAGGCTGTACAGAGCTTTACAGCCGATGAAGAGTACACTCCTTTCAGACTTTTGAAGATCAATGGTTGGTTTGTACTTTTCTTTGCTGCGCTTTGTGGAAAAAACGTTCCATACAGCCACTATGGACCAGGGGTTAACCACATCCTCTGCGGCTCTTGGAGTCCCCTCAGCAGGCAAGGGAGAGTCACTGTTATTAGTTCTATGAGAGGAAACAGGGAAGACTCCCGTGTTGTGTCGAAATGCTGTGCCTATACCTGGGGAAGCAGCTACTGTCAGTAGTAACACAGTTGGCCGCATTTATTCATGTCAAAAATAAACAGAAAACCAAGCATGTATCTACACTTCCTCAAATTTGTTTGGATATGTGTAGTTTTCTGGGACTGGCTCAGGGTTTAATTCAGACCGTCGATCCTTCTTGCAAAGTAGTTTGTGGTAAAAGAAAGAGGGATTCCTCCATTTCTGAAGAGATTCCAGATTCTGAATCTGAACAAGAAGATGCAGGGGTGGATTTAGGGTTTTGTCCTCAGATTTCTGATTCAGACTCAGACGACAGCTCAGTTTCTGATTCTCCCTGTAAGGGTTTCTTTTTCTCAGAGACTTGCCAAAATGTCCCATTATTTTCAGTGGGAGAACACTGAGGATTCTCAGTCTCTCAGAAAATATTTTGTTGTCACAGAACGATTTTGTAGAACCTACAGCCATTCTTCCTGTCCTCTATAATTTAAAGGATGTGTGTGTTACTGTTTGCAATGTTCCTGATAGTCAGCCAGCTGCCCCTAAAAAGGCAGATAGGATGTATAAAGTACATCTTTTAAATTTGTATACAGTATTCCGAACCTGACCTAGCAGCTATAGCCTTAGCTGATTCCACTACTGCTAAGCACTAAGTTAATTCCAGTCCTATTCTTTCTAATAAGGATGGGAAAAATATTGATAGGTATGGGGAAAAGTGTATTCTTTTGCAACTTTGATTTTCAGAATTTTGAATTATCAGGCTCATATGTTAGTTTGTTCTGACAGATTGTGAAAGTATGAGAAGTGTTTTTTTTTTCTGCAGTTTCTTCTTGTGAAGAAAAATCTGGTTTATATAACTTGGTTTCTTTTATTGCACAGGTCACTACTCGTTTGCAGTATGTGAATGACTCTGTTGATACTTCGTCCGGGGCTATGGCCACTCGTACTGTTTTAAGGAGGTTTGCTTGGGAGCATTCTCAAAACCTCCCAGATGATGTTTATAGGTTCATAGGTTGGTACTAGGCTATCGGCCCTAGGGCCTATGCAAGCCTAGCCATAACAATTCCCTGGATATTTCTTCCCACAATATTTACTTCTCCAGGCCCCTGTCTAGCAGGGTGACTGACATGATCCCTGGGGTGAATTTCCTATCTCCCATCCGGTCATCAAGGTTCCTTTTGAAGAGGGCCAAAGAGGCGCTCTGCTTGATATGTATGGGCAGTCTATTCCAGAGTATGGGGAGTCTCTGGGTCAGGAACCTATCCCTCCAGCATGTTTTGTTCATTGTGATGACAAGGTTTAGATCCCTGGAGCGTGTGGCTCTGAGGGATTGAGATTTCTTTAAGTGGAGCATGTCCAACAGCTCAGGGTTTGACATGGCCTTGTATGTTAAGCAGAGATCGCCTCTGAGTAGACGATGTGCCACAGAGTATAGCTGGAGTTTTTTTAGACAGTCAGTATATGGCATCTGCTTTAGACCTGTGATTCTTTTAGTGAGGTATTTCTGTGGCCTTTCAAGCTGTTGCAGATGTCTTGTGAGGTACATACCAAATGGGGCATTATACTCTATAATGGGTCTAATGAGGGATGAGTACAGTGGGACAATGACCTCCTTTTTTCTGGATGAAAAGCCGTTAGTGATGAGGTGTGCCACCTAGAAGGATTTCCTGACTGTTGTGGCAATGTGGTTATCGAAAGTGAGACCACTGTCCACCTGTGTCTCTAAGTCTCTCATCACACTTTCGATGTTTAGTGTCCTGCCACCTATGTGGTAATTCATGGGTACATGTTTTTTTCCAAAGGGGATAACTATACATTTCTTGGCATTAAGCTTGAGCCCATGGCTCTGGCACCAGGCATCTGTTTCTGTAAGGCCCTTTTGTAGAATGTCCACATCATTTGGGGATTCAATAATGGCTCCCAGTTTGCAGTCATCTGCAAACTTTGTTAGCCAGAGTCCCTTAGTGTTGGCCTGTACGTCAGAGAAGTAGATGCCAAACAAGAGTGGTCCCAGGACTGAACCCTGAGGTACTCCACTTGTCACTTGTCTGGAGCTGGATTTGGAGTTGGCTACTTTTACTGTCTGGGTTCTGTCAGTAAGCCAGTTAGCAATCCATCGAGTGATGTAGGGATTTATTCCCAGCTTAGTAAGTTTATCTATGATTCCAGAGTGGGGGATGGTGTCAAAGGCCTTGGTGAGGTCCAGATAGGCTGTGTGGACTGCCTTACCCTCATCCACAGCTCTGTTGACTGATTCGAAGAAGTCAATCAGATTCAGGAGACAAGATCGGCCCTTCACAAACCCAAACTGGGTGGGGTCTAGTGTTTGAAGGTTGCCAATGTCTTTGTTTATAAGTTCCATGATAATGCGTTCCATGCCCTTGCAAATCAGGCTTGTCAGACTGATGGGACGGTAGTTCCCAGGATCTAAGGTGGATCCTCCCGTGTGGAGCGGGATAACTGTAGCTGTGTGCCACTCAGTGGGCACGAAGCCTGAGGTGAGGCTAAGATTAAACATCACACTTAGGTGAGGTGCCAGTTCATTTTGTAGTTCATGTAGTACACAGCCTGGGATGTCATCTGGTCCCATGGATGCTGTATTCGTAGCTTTGGAGAGTGCGGTTTCTACCTGTGTGGCCGTGATTATTGGAATTTGGCAGTCTTTTGGTATTGAGATGGGCCCTTTAGGGAGTGAGAGTGGGGTGAAGTTGGCACTAAATCAATCTGCCAGGATATTGGCAATATCCTTGGGATCAGTATATTTAATGCTATTCTGTTGTAACTCAGAGCAGATCTGAGCATTGCCATTTAGATTCTTGGCATAACTGTAGAATGCCTTGTGGTTGTCTTTGGAATCTTTGGCAATTTTATTTTCGTAACTAGCTTTTGAGGATTTTATGAGGGATCTCAGCTTCTTACTGAGGCTGGTGAGGGAGTTTTTTGCATCCTGGGATTTTCCTCTTTTTTGCAACAGTTTCTTCCTTCTGTTGTATAGTTTGTTTATAGCAGGGGACCACCAGATTGGCTTCCTTTTTTGGAGAAGAGCATCTTGGTTCTATTTGGGATGGCATGATTCATGCATGAGTGGATGTGCTCGCACAGTGCCTTAGTGCAGGATTCTGCAGTCGAACTTCCAGATCCCGTCTGCATGGGTGTTGTGAAGTTTGTCACTTCTGACTTCAGTAGCTTGAAGTTGGCTTTGGAGAAGTTTTTTAAGGAGGTTTCCTTACTGGGGGGTGGGATGTGGATGTCAAGGGTGATTTGCTTATGGTCAGACCTGACCAATGAGGGGGTAACCACTGGTGTGGAGCATCTATCTCCCATGTTTGTAATGACCAGGTCTAGGATATTGGAGCCCCTGGTGGAACAATGGATTAGTTGATCCAGGGCATTGGAATTTATGAATTCCAAGAACCGTTGGGAAAAGGAGTTGGTACCTGAGTAGTTTTCCCAATTAATGGCAGGGTAGTTGAAATCACACAGTATTAGGGTGTTTGGTTGTAGCTTAATATTTTCCAGTATGTTTAGAAAGGTGTAGTAAGAATCTTGGGGCATGGATGGGGGATCTGTAGCAAGCTACAATTTGGATTGCAGTCTTACCTAGTGTTAGTTGCACCTGGAGAATTTCAGATGCATTGTGTTGGGCAACTAGCCTGGAGGTGTGAATATCCTTGGTGAATATGGACACTCCTCCACCTTTAGTGTTTCGGTCCTGGTTTTGTGGCCGAAAAGTGTGGTAAGAATTGTAGCCTGGTATTGCAGGGGTGCTCTCTGGAGCCTTGAACCAGGTCTCAGTTACTGCACAGATATCAATGTTCTCCATTTTTAGGAGTGACTCGAGAGAGTGCATTTTGAGGTTTAGACTTCTAGCATTGAGTAGCATTACCTTCAGAATTTGCCTGCTTCTATTTGTTATGGTGGTGGTTTTATCCTTTGAACCTTGCCTAAAAAAGGCACTATAGGGGTGGCAAGAGCTTTAGCCAGTAACCTGAATCCCAGGGGTGACAGGTGCAGACCATCTCTAGTAAAGCATCGTGGTTTGTCGATCATGTCTTCCCAGGCAGACAAATACTGGATCCCCTTTGAATGACACCAGAAGCTTAGCCAATTGTTGAAATCAATCATTTTGTCCTTATAATGTGGTATCATTCTTGGCGAAGGCAGGATGCTACTCAGGGCTAGGGTCATACCTGCCTGGGTCACATGATCCAAGAGCTTTTCCATATCTCTTTTCATGTAGTCCAGGGAGGTACGTCTCAAGTCATTCACTCCAGCATGGACAATGACAGAGTCATATTTGTACTTGTGGAGTGACTTGAGTGCATGCGTTTTGTGGCGGATCCTGGCACCCGACAGGCAGCTGACTGTAATTTTCTCCTTGTTCATTTTGGTGAGTGGGATATCAGTGTGCCTGACCATAGAGTCACCTATGACTAAAGTGTTGGATACATTGTCTTGCCTTAGGGGCTGTTGTTGGGTGGCACACTGGTGTTGTGATCTATGTGTCACTTTGGTTGTGACTGGTGTTTGTTTGCGTTTCGGCTTCGGAGGTCCTTGTTGCTTCGGCAGGTTAATGTTAAGGGCCTCCACATATGTGGGTTTAGTGTTGCTATGTGTGGGTGTTGATGGTGTGGGTTTTGAAGGGCTATGAGTTGCTTGAGATGTGATGCAGGTGTTAACCTTCTCCTCTTGACTGTCTAGCATAATCTTGGCCGGAGAGAGCTTTGCTTCCAGTTTGGCTATGTAAGTGCATCTCTCGCAGGTTGTAGTGTTGGGTAGTAGGAGGATAGGATTGTCTGTGTACATGAGGCAGTTGCCGCATTGTCCCAGTATGCCCAGATTCACCAGGTGGACAGGAGAAATCACCGGAAGCTGACCCTTGGACATGCCTGTTTAGGTGCTTTTATGTAAAGTTTAAGAGCTGTTTTCCCTTACTTTTGCAAGGTACTTTGCAATTATAGGCTGTTTAGTGCCTATGATTAATTTCTCCTTATTGACAAGGAGAGCTGAGAGCTTGTATCTGTTTCAGGCTTCCTAGTGCTTTCCAGCAGGTTCTAGAGCAAGTGCTAGTCACAGGGGTTCAGATTTTAGTGCTACTACTGAGAAACAAGCTAGTTTTAAGGGAAAATTTGAAGAGCAGACTTTCTGGCACCTGGAATAGTTTAACTGCAGCGTCGCAGTGCTGCACGATGTGAAAAATATGCAAACACACGCGTTCTTAAACCAGAAAGTTGAAAGGAATAGAAATCAGCCCAAAAGGCTAATAAAATTACAATTTCAGAGCTGGAAACTACTCCTCTAGCGTTAGGTAGGCAGTACAATGCTCACCAGTCCCACTGGTAGGCAGTAGGACTTCCCTCTACCAATGCAAGGTCTGGATAGCTCTGAGCACAGAAAATAAAGTCCTGAGACAAGCAAAGCTTGGGATATGTCCTGGCTAGAAAAGGTGGGAAACGAGCAAACAAGATAGTATTTTTTTTTTGTTGAAACAGGCTAAACAATGCAATAATACAGTAAATAAACACAGAAAAGGCTAACACACTTGAGTGTGTAGTCCTAGATAGTCCTAGACAGTAAATGCAATTAAAACACTACAAAATTAGTAATTTAAAAATTTTTAAATGAAGCAAAGCAAGTGCACAACTGAAAAACGATTTAAGAGGAAGTAACACAGCAGAATAAGTAGCTAGTCTACATATACAGAGAAGTCTATATATACAGAAAAGCAGCTAAAACACACAAACACTTCGGATGCAGTGCAACCTAGAGCACTTGAGTTGTAGCAATATTAAGGCAATTACAGTTATAATAAATGCTCTGAAATATAGTCTATATTTCCAAAATGTTTGAGAAGCACAGTCAGGACACAAGGAGATTCAGGCAAAAAAAATGTTTTTTTTTTTTTTTTTTTTTTTTTTTTTTTTTTGGAAGGGAAAAAGGAGAAACAGAAGGCCTTATCAAATGTTCTCTCAGTATTAGGTAGAATGAGCTAATGACACTAGACTGGGAGGAGTGTCCCAGATCAGATTTACAGTAGGAGTGGGCCACTGCAATGCCACAAAAACACAAAAGAACCAGCCCCCACTAGCCAGCAGACAATTAACACAATCTAGCCAAAGTAAAGAAAGGCTTTAGCTAAAAAAATAGCCTACAGACAGTAAGCACTAGAGAAAGCCACAAAATGAAAGTTTTTATATAGATAAAAGATAAAGATTTGTAAAGATACAGAATGCTTTTAACTGCAAACAAATAAAATAAAAGTGCTATATATAAATTGTTAGAAACAATAATCTGTATAAATAATAAAAAAACAGGATACTTATATATCTCAGCTAACAGTTGTAGTCAACACCTTTAATCCACTCTGCTCAGTGTGTATAGACAGAAACCCTATCAAAGTTAGGACTTAAATACCAGAACAACAACTTTTTTTTTTACAAAAACACAAAAGAACCAGCCCCCACTAGCCAGCAGACAATTAACACAATCTAGCCAAAGTAAAGAAAGGCTTCAGCTAAAAAAATAGCCTACAGACAGTAAGCACTAGAGAAAGCCACAAAATGAAAGTTAAAGTTAGATTTTAAATTCTCTCTGAGATAGAGATTTAGTATTTGCCCCTCTGCTGTAGAGGTGATCAGAAATGTGATGAAAGGTGTAAGCTGATCCAGGGAATCTCTAAGAATTGTCAGCTTTTTTTTCCAAATTGTCCAAGGAATTTTCTTTCTCATCATCCAATCTTGGCAAAAAACAGAATAAACGTCCTCAACAAAATTGAGGTAAGTAAACATTTAAGAAAAAATGGTAAGGGGGTTCTAAAAGGAAGTCTCAAACCTCCCAACACCATGGAATGACCAACAAATATGAATGGCTATTCAAGAAACCTTATGACCCCCTTCCACCCTGGCACCTTTTCTCGTCCAGAAAGTCTGAATCTCCATTTTTCTGTGTGTCAACAAATTGTTTCAGAGAAATGGGTTCTGAAAATTATTCATCAAGGTTACAGATGTCAGTTTGAGGAAATTCCTCCTTTCCAGGGGTCACTCCTCATCCTGCATGTCAGACTTTTGTTCCTTCCTATTCTTTATCACATGATGCCCCAAGGAGTGATAGACAGTTCTTCCAGGTGGCGAAAGGGTTTTATTCAGGGATGTTCCTAGTGCCAAAGAAAGAAAATGCTTGGAGACCAGTTCTGGATCTTTATTTTCTAAATCTGCTTGTGATATTTCCCAGATTCAGAATGTTGTCACTTCACAACCTATTAGCTGTCCGTCCACTTTCATGTTTCCTGGTAACACTAGATTTAAATAAAATATATTCGTTATCACATCTCTATTCATCCAGACCTCAGATGGTTGTTAAGATTTTGTCTGTCTGGATCACATTATCAGTTCTCTGTCTTACCCTTTGGACTGTCCACTGCACCAAGAGTGTTCACAAAGTGTCCTGCTTCAATTATAGCTTATTGTTGGCTACAGGTTATCCACATTTTCATTTGGATGGCTTGCTAATCATTGCAGAGTCTTTTTCAAGGTGTCAGGAATCTCTGACTTGGGTAAGACATTTCTTGCTCAAACTGAGATTCAAAGAGAGCATTCAAAAGTCTTTTTTTGACTCCCTGACACATGATTGTGTTCTGGGATGTCAACTAGACACCTCAGTTCAAAGAGCTTTTCTTGCACAGGAAAAAAAAGATCTTTATCTAGATTTATTTCTAAGGCTTTCCTCTCAGACTTCAGTCACTGGGAGGGAATACCTTAGAATTATGGGTCTCATGGCATCACTGATTCTCATGATACCCCTGGCAAGACTCCACTTAAGAAAGATATAGTGATATCTGAAACATCTTTGGTGCCAGCATCAGTACCTTTTATCTTTTCAGATTCCAGTACTGGGGTTTGTCAGAAGAGAAATCTTTTGGTGGAGACAACAAATGTCCTTAAATCCAGGTCTGCCCTTCTCCCTTCCTGCTCCAAAGCAGTCAGTCACCACAAATGCTTCTGACTTTGCTTGGAGAGCTGTGTTAGGAGAGATAAAAGTGCAAGGGATGTGGAACACCAGTGACAGATGCAAGCACTTAAATATTAAGGAGATGCTTGCCGTGATCAAGGTACTCAAATCTCTGAACCATCTTTGCTCCCTGAGATCTCTTCAAGCAGTTACAGACAATACTACAGTCATATGGTACATCAACAAGCAAGGGGAACCAGGTCATACCTCCTTTGCAGACTAGCCATGTTAGCTTGGAATATAACTTTACAGCACAGTCTCACTCTATAGGCATCCTACATTTTGTCAGAGCAGAATCGGGTGACAACGTGAGCTGAACCGGGACATACCGTCATGAATGGTAACTAGATTGAGGATCTTCCAAGATTTGATTTATCTCTGGAGAATTCCTAAAGTAGACATCTTTGCCTCCTCTTTGAACAATCAACTGGCAAATTTCTGTTCCAGGACTCCATGCAAGAAGGCCTGGAAGATAGATGCCTTTTCTTTTCTCTGGGCAGAAATGTTCCTGTATTCCTCTCTACATTTTCCATGCACTCCCTTCCTGCCCAGGCAGCCATGGTTCTCCCTTATTTTGGAAATGGTCAGGGGCAATTACCACAAGCTGCTTCACAAACCAGGACCAGGGATGTTTGATACACCCCGACCTCAGTCAGCCTCAGTTCACTGCCTGAATGAGAGGGTCTTAATTCCTTTTAAGCATGTGTTTTTTGAGGACTTGTAGCAGGTACTAATGGAGGCAAGAAAATCTGCTACTAGAAAATTATTTATTAGTGAATGGAAAAGGTTTTGTTGTTCTTGCCAACAACATAACCAGCACCCATTTAGGACTAGCTCTCAGTTTTTGCAATATTTGTGTGAGTTACTCTATGATTTTTCTTATTCCTTTATCAAAGCTCATTTATAGACCATTTCAACATGTCTGCCCATGGATCTTCCTCTTTCAATGCATGTCAAAATTCTTGAAAATGATTTTGCATAAGAAGCCATCTAAAAAAATGTAGACCTCCCTCCTTTTAATCTTAATTTTATGTTAGAGAAGCTAACACTTGCTCCATTTGAACCAGCTAATCTGGCTGTCTTGAGGCTCTTAACATGGAAAACAGTTTTACTGATTGCTCTGACCTCTGCAAGAAGGGTATCTGAGTTGCAAGCTCTTACAGTGAGTCAACCTTATCTCATCAGACCATGTCAAAGCAAAATTACTAGATGCTCCATTAAACCAGGAACGTTTGTTTGGTGCAAAAGCAGAAGAGGTTCTTAAAAAGATAGAGGAAAAAGCTAAATCTGTGCAAACTGTTAAAGATTTCTTACAAGTACAGCCACCTAGATTCAGTAGGTATTGGCCTTCAAAAAACTAGTCCTTTCCAGTCCCTACCAGGTCTTCTCAGCCCAAACCCAGGGACAACAGACCACCAAGGCTACATTCTCAGGGTACGCAGAGATCTAAACAATGGAGTGCTCCCCCCTCAAAAACAGGGAGTGGTAAGCCAAGAAAAAATTCACAATGACTTGTCTCTCATCCTTCCCAGCCATGCTCAAGTACTTGCACCCCTAGGAGGAAAACTTGCCCTGCATGCAAAAAACTGGATGTCCATTACCCAGGACCGATGAGTCCTAAACATTGTATCCCAGGGATACAGATTGTACTTCCACTCACTGCCAAACCCAAGTGGGTTGCCAGACCTTCCTCCAAACCAGTGGGCAGAGGCTCAAAAGCAAGTACTTTCTCTTCTCAGTATCAGGGCTATTCAACTTGTTCCAGTAGAGCAAAGAGGACAGGGTTTCTACTCCAAACTGTTCCTGGTGCCCAGAAAAGAGGGCTCTGTGTCTACTGTCTTGGAACCATCCATTTACAGGAGTTGTGTATCTTTTGCCACGCCTTCAGTCCTAGGGTGCTCCAAGAGAGGAAAAACAAATTGATTTTAAAGGGACTGCTTAAAACATCTTTTGAGGAGGCTATAGATTCAGCTCCCAGTCGAAATCTAAGTCCTCCAAGTCCAAGAAAAGGTCTCCGGCTCCATCGGCATCTTCGGAGCCTCCGGAGAAGATTACTATATTGGATACTGCTTCCTCGGCTCCACTGTCTTCGGGGCCGCAGGAGGTGTCTGTGCTAAGTGAATCAGCGTCCGCTCCGATCATTCTCGAACCTATTCGGAGCCGGTCGCCGAGTGTGAGGCATGGTTCACCAGATAAGAGGCCTCAGTCTCCATCCATCTCCTCCAAATCCTCCAGGCTTTCTGATTTGGATGTGGATAGGGTGGTGCAGAGGCTCCTGCAGTCGCCAGTGTTGGCTAAATTGTTTTCGGCTCCGGCCCAGTTGGCTCTGGAGCCAATTCCTATGGTTGTTTCATCGATTCCTCCTCCGAGCACATCCTTGCTATCGGAGACGGTAAGTTCCGCTCCGAGTGATGTTCCTGCACCGGCTCCAATACCTCCTCTGGGTTTATCGGTGCCGACCTCGGTTCTGACCATGTCGGTTCCGTCCACAGGGTTCGAGACTCTGGTCTCCTCGGTCGGGCCCCAAGGGGATGCCTCGGGACATCTTTCGGTTCTGAGTCTCCCATTCGGTGCATCGGCTAGGGGGACCCCGGTCATGGCCTTGGAGGCCGGTCGGTCCTCGGACTCGGGGGGACCCGCCTTCGAGGCCATGCGGAGCGCGTTGGCCAGGTCGTCAGCTACGTCACTCGGGTCGGTCATTCCTTCCCCTACCACTCCGGCGAGAGCTTCTGACACCCACCTATCCTTGGACAGCAGAGCGCCAGGCCCTAAGGATACCCCCACGAGCGGTCCCCCACTTTCTGAAGGTCCCTCAGAGCCTGTGCCTGAGGAACCTCCCAGAAAGAAATTGTGCAAGAGGAAGCACATAGACTCCCAGGACGAGTCTCTCACTTCCAACACTGACCTCGAGGAATCGGAAGGGTCCACCATGTCTTCCTCTGATGATGTTTCCTTCTCCGATATCCTGGAGATACTGAAACAAAGAGGAGACTGGCCTTCCAAAACCCCTTCCGAGGAGGAGTCAGTATTCCTTAAGGCTTTTGGTGCTCAACCTTCCGCCTCCTGGGTGTCTCCACCCTTCAATGAACTTCTTGACCTTATTTGTCGAAGATTGTGGGAAACCCTGATTCTGTGGAGCCAGTACCTCGGCGCCCCAACAAATTTCTCTCTTCTCCTCATGGAAAATAATTTCTGACAAAGGGAGTCCCGGTAGATGCCATGGTGGTGGCGGCAGCCACCCAGAAGAAAGTTGCAGAGTCTTCCTCTTCAGTCCATCCTTCTAACAAGGAGTCTAGGACTATGGACCGGTATGGGAAGCATACCTTGTCTTCAGCCACCTTCACCTTAAGGTCGCTGAATTACTTATCTCATTTCACTCAGCTCCAGAGAGATCTCCTTAAGGAGTTGGGAGATACTCTTGCGGGTAACATACCTGAAGCGGTGGCTCAGACAGTCAACGCACAGGTTTCTACCCTCAACTCCATCGCAAACTCGTCCATGCGACTCATTTCGTATGCGGCCGAGGGAGCGAGTAGGGCGGCCAGCTCAGGTGTCGCCCTTCCTGGCTGCGCCTGTGTCACTTTGCGGAGGCCTTCAAGTCTTCCTTCACTGATGCCCCTTTTGATGGTTCCACCTTGTTTGGGACCAAAGTGAAAGACACATTCACCAGGTGTGAGCAAGAGGGAAAGACCCTATCTGCCATAGGGGTCCCTTTGTCCCTCCCATCTAGGCTTTATCCCAAGGCTCAGCAAGGGGGAAAGATGTGGTTCAAGAAATCACAAAGGTTTTTTCCTGCCGCACAAGGTGAAACCCCCTCCCGAGGCAGGGGAGGGGGGAGTTATTCAGGGAGACATCACCCCAGTGGCAGAGGGGGCCCCCACAATTCTGGGGACCGCGACTCTTTTCGTGGCTCCCCATACTCTCATTCCTGAGGGTGTGCCCGACTGTGCTTATCCGGAGCCAATTGGGGGTCGAATTTCCTTGTATCCGGAAGCCTGGGAAAACATCACCCAGGACCGATGGGTATTAAGGATAATTTCTGGAGGTTACACCATTCCATTCTCTTCAGTACCCCCTCCCATCAGAAAAATCCCAGATGTTTCACCCAGTCAAAGGGATCAAGCAGCCTCAGAGATATCTCAGCTGCTAGAAAAAGGAGTCATCCAACCAGTCCCCTCAGACCAGATCGGATTAGGGACTTACTCAAGATTCTTTTTGGTGCCGAAAAGAACAGGTGACCTGAGACCCATACTGGATCTCAGTCAACTCAACCATTACATACACAAGTCCAAATTCTGTATGGTCACCCTACAATCTATTCTCCCATTGTTAGGAAAGGAAGTATGGATGTGCTCCATCGACCTGAAGGATGCTTACTACCATATCAAAATGGACAGGGCATCCAGGTGTCATCTACGCTTTTGGCTGGGAGCCAGATGTTTCCAGTTTCGAGCCCTGCCCTTTGGTCTCACCACAGCCCCCAGGGTGTTCACAAAGTGTATGGCAGTGGTGACGGCTCACTTGAGACTTCAAGGATTCCAGGTGTTTCCATACCTGGACGACTGGCTCCTTACCGCCCCCACCAGGCATTTACTAATTCAGACCAGGGACACTACCATCAGTCTATGTCACCAATTAGGCATCACGATAAACTGGAAAAAAATCTGTCTTGTTGCCCTTCTAGCGTGTCACCTTTATAGGAGCAGAGCTGGACACCATTCAAATGCGAGCGTTCCTACCACAAGAAAGAATCACAGGGTTGCAACAACAAATTCTCATGCTGATGCCCGAGACATGCGAAGGCAAGACTGATTCTTCAACTCCTAGGGACCATGGCAGCTACTATCATGTTGGTCCCATTAGCGAGATTACATATTAGAATTCTTCAATGGCTTCTCTTTGTCCAATGGTCTCTCCAAAGCCTTCTGCTATCCCATCCAATCCTAATGACAGACAAATGCAAGCAGGACCTCTGTTGGTGGCTGTGCACCAACAACTTGAACGTAGGAAAACCCTTTGTTCCACCTGTCCCTGTGGCCACAGTGACCACGGACGCCTCCCAGATAGGGTGGGGGGGGGCATTATCTTGGCAGGATGGTCTAAGGCACGTGGCAGGAGCACGAGATACATTTGCACATAAACGTCCTGGAGATGAGAGCAGTGCTTCTTGCGTTGCAGGCACTTCAAGAAGTCCTCCCTCTAGGGACTATTGCGATACACTCAGACAACATGTCAGTAGTGTGGTATCTCAACAAGCAAGGAGGAACCCGATCTTATCCACTATGCAGGGAGGCCATGCACGTGTGGCATTGGGCAATAGCTTCCCAACGGTTTCTAGTGGCAACGCACATCCCGGAGAAGACCAATGTGATAGCGGACAAGCTAAGCAGGGCGATTCTTATGCCCTACGACTGGTCCCTGAATTGTCTGGTGGCAGAGCGAATCTTCAGCAGATGTGGTCAACCTTGCTGTGACCTTTTTGCCAGCCCTCTCAATGCGAAATGCAGCAACTACTTCTCGCTGATCCCCCCACCGGGGGAATCACCCAGGGACGCTCTAGCTCACAATTGGCCCTCCGGTCTGCTTTATGCTTTCCCTCCGTTTCCCCTTCTCTCAAAGGTGATTCAGAAAGTGCAATCCTTGGGAAGCAGGATGATTCTGATTGCCCCACACTGGCCTCGTCAAGTATGGTTCCCCTTCCTTCAACCCTACCTTGTGGATACTCCTTGGATTCTGGAACCCCTTCCAGACTTACTGACACACATGTCGGGACAGTTCCACCCCTCTCTGAGGGCACTCCAGCTGACAGCCTGGCTACTCCACTTCCATCCTTAGTCAGATGCTATAATTTTTTGCCAGATGTAGTCCATATTTTGTCGTCCTCTCATAAACCATCCACTAGAAAAATCTACTTTAGCAAATGGAAAAGATTCTCTATTCGGGCTCATTCCAGAGGCATTGATCGCTACACGGCTCCAGTTGATTCCGTTTTGGAATTTTTGTCTATATTGTTTGTCAGGGGTCCGCTTCAACCACCATCAAAGTTCAGCTGGCGGCTATATCAAACTTCCACATGGCCAATGAGCCTAGCCTTATGGCACACAGACTATGTAAAGCATTCCTTAAAGGTACCCTATTGCTTCGTCCCCCAGTATCACAACCTGTTATGCCCTGGGACCTCAATTTTGTTCTTCAAGCCCTCACTCTTCCACCCTTCGAGCCTGCAGCTACCTGTGAGTTAAAGTTTGTAACATGGAAAACAGCTTTTTTAATAGCTATCACTTCAGCGAGGCGGGTCTCCGAAATCCAAGCCCTTTCCATCAAACCCCCATATTTGATCTTCCATAAAGATAGAGTCTCCCTTAGACCAAACCCATCATTCCTTCCAAAAGTGGCTTCCCTGTCTAATATAAATCAGACTATTGAGCTGCCAGTTTTCTTCTCCAATTTTTCCAACAAGGCAGAATTCAGATTTCACCAATTAGATGTACATAGACAGTTACGCTTCTATCTCCATCGGACAAAAGATATTCGGAAATCTGACCAACTCTTTGCCTCCTTTTCCAAAAACCGGCTTGGTTCTCCGGTATCCAAGGTCACACTCTCTAGATGGATAGCCAGCTGTATTTCCTTCATTTATCACACAGCAGGTAAAACTTTGCCCTTTCCACCTAAAGCCCACTCCACAAGAGCTGTCTCCACATCCACAGCCTATCAAGCTAGACTGTCGATGGATGATATGTGTGCTGCGGCCACTTGGGCTTCTCCTCACACTTTTGTCTCTCATTACAAATTGGACGTGGTTTCCAGGGGCAGATCTTCATTTGGCTCCACAGTTCTCAGGAGTATTTTCCTATGAGCCACCCAGGTTGTAGGTGCTAGGGACGCTGTCCCATGGGTAAGAATGTAGGCGAGATAGGACTACATAACATCAAGAAGTTATGTACTCACCATAACGTTAGATGTATGTAGTCCATCTCGCCCCACATTCTTACTTACCCTCCCGCCTTCCCCCTGCCCTGGAGGATTTGGAGGTAAAATTTTATCATGCAGAGTCCCGTTGATTAATTTGTTTGGATAATTTGTTTGTATGGATGTGTGTTATGTATGCAATAACTGAGTTGTTTGCAGCAAACTAGATCTGGGGATGCGAAGCAGTGTACTATGGAATACCCTCTTAGCCCAGCCAATCAGAGACTTTTGAGCTAGTAAATAGGCCGAGTCGGAGCCGATATTCGGCTCCGAAACCATGGGTAAGAATGTGAAGCGAGATGGACGACTACATACATCGAACGTTATGGTGAGTACATAACTTCTTGTTCTACCTTGATAGGACTAAGCCTTTCAGAAAATCTGACCAGCTGCTAGTCAGCTTTGCTACAGGGGCAGAGGGCAAGGCCATTTCAAAGCAAACCATTTCCAAATAGATAACACACTGCATCCATTTCTGCTACAAGCACCATGGAAAACCTACCACACAGGGGATCAGAACTCATTCCACTAGGGCTACATCAACCTCTACAACATTTGTTAGGGGAGTCCCTACCAGGGACATCCTGGAAGCTGTAACCTGGAGTTCTGTATACACCTTCACCAAACATTACCACTTACCTGTCTTTTCTAAATCCAGAGCTGGGTTTGCCATAGCAGTCTTACATGGCCTGCTAGCCAGCCTTACTATTTCTTGACTGCCTCCACCCTTCCTCAGCTTTGAGAATCAACCCAAGTGTGATGACTGCAACAGTGAAACACGAAGAACATAGTACAGTTGTGTACACTTACCATAAGTGTAGATGTTCGAGTGTATTCACTGTTGCAGTCCTAGTTACTCTCCCTCCAGCCCCCTGACTCTTCTATGCTTTCTGCCTATCCACCTTTTGGCCATATCTTATGGCTATGGTAAATTAGTTTTTACTGGAGGTGTTCCACACCATGTAATTGTTTCCTATTTTGGGGGCTCCTGACATCTGGGGCAAGAAAAACTGATGTAATGGCATCGGCTGCATGTTTTATACTCCTGACAACCTGACGTCATGGAAGAGGCGACAGCATCTGATGCAGAAATCCCAAGACACTGGTATTCGAGCCAACTAAGGGCTTACCTGCAGGCAGATAACCCAAGTGTGATGACTGCAACAATTAATACACTCGAACATCTACATTTATGGTAAGTGTACACAACTGTACTTTACTTCTCTCTTGTAATGTTTTGATATGTTGTACAATTGTCCTGTTGTAAATGTGGAGCTTTTCTCCATGGACCTGTACTGAAAAAGGAACTGTATCCAGTCAGCCTTTCCTGGTAAACAAATGTAAAATAAATAAATGTGAGTCTTGATACCGAAGACATACCATTCTCTGTTTCTACACCAGATGATGCTTTATTTATAAACATCTTTCACAGCAAGAAGGAAGAAAGACTTTGAATGAGAGGCAAAGGAATTTTCACAGGCCCACTTGAGCTTGAGGGACTTTAGAGGCCTGCCTAAGCTGAATCCCTTGTTTTATCTCCAGTTTTTGAAGTAGTGAAACAGGTATTTTGCAGTGTAGGGAACCAGATTATCTCCTCACTGCCTTTAGGGAGCCTGACCATTTTTTTTAAGTTCACCCCTCCCCCACCTGCTGACCATCAAGCCTTTCCTTATCGGACTCAACTGTTTTTATTTCCTTGCATTGAGGAAACCCCTGATTCACTAGAATGAAAGCTGTCTGGAAGGAACATCATGCAGGTACTTATCAAGGGGTTTGTGTTCTCACTAGCATTTTGGAAATGAGAACATTTGTGTAAGACCCTAACCCCTCTCTTGACTTGGGGGGGGGGGGCTACCCACATCTCACTGTTGGGGCTGACAGTGCCATCCACCTGCTAGTGCATGCTCTCTTGATGTTCTTCGTGTTTCACTGTTGCAGTCATCACCTGTGGGTTATCCCTGCTGTGGTAGCCCTCGGCTGGCCCTACGTCAGCTGCTGTCGCTTGCTGGCTGACGTCAGCTGCTCTCGCTTGCTGGCTGACGTCAGATCATCAGTGCTATAAAGGAAGTTAACTGACACCATTACATCAGTCTTTCTTGCCGTGGAGCCTGTAGCAAAAGCAGTTCACAAGTCTGCTGGTTGGTCGCTACCAGAGTTTGAATTACAGCTGAAAACGCTAAGTACCCCATTGGGGATCCTTTTTTCTTGCACTAACTGATGTCCGAAAAAGTTAACAATTATTTCGCCTGTGGAAAGCAAATACCACACCGGGACTTCCATTCCTACTGTGTCACTTGTTTAGGCCCAGACCAGGACATCCCCCGTTGCCGGTTCTGAGCCCTCTTTAACGTGAGAACCTTTCATTGTAGAGCTCTTTTTGTAGCCAGTTATTTTCATCTTCCATCTTTGCATTCCGAAATGGTATCCATCAACCAACAATCCGTAGACATTCCGAAAAAACATAAGGACAAAGATAGAGATAGACCACACAAGGTTAAGCCTTCCAACAACTCTACCGCTAAGCAGGTCGTCAGTTCTCCGGAATTCAGTGAAGCACCTTCGCAGCCCCTGATGCCCGATTCGATACCTTCGCAGGCCTGTACTGAGACCCTTTCAGAGTCCGATATGCCGCAGAAATATTCTTAGTCTTCCAAGCCGTTGGTTATCTCTGCCTTGGTTAGGTCCGGAGCCGCGACGCAGCCACTGGCTTCCAAGGAGGCTTTTCGTACTACAGGTTTTTCGCACTACCGAATCTAGACAAAAAACTTCTTCTCCGACTACCATTTCTCTCAGACCGATGGATACTGTTAAACCAAGAGGCATGGCCACTCCTAGGAAAACTACTTCTAGCCACCATTTTACCCCTGCTCACCACCCTAGGCTCAAATGCTTAAAATGGCAGAGGATCTTATCACCCTTATCAGGGGTAGTCAAGCCGCACCTTCTAAAAGGAAAAGGGACCTTTCCCCTGAAATACTGAGAGAACAGGATTCTGAGGAGTCTAATTATTCAGATTTTGAAGAGGAACAACAACCTCTTACTGCTTATGAGGATTCAGATGCAGATGAATCCATTCCTTCTGCCTCCTCACCAGAAGATCTTTCTTTTGGGGAAACCCTTCACGCACCCTCAGGAAACATTTCCACTGGGAATCCCAGGACTTCCCTCTGTCTAAGAAAAGACTAAGAGAGTTTCTAGACCTGCCCCAGCACAGATCCTTGGCCATCCCCCCTATCTTAGAGATGGTTGATGATGTCTTTCAGGAATCCAGCTTAACTCCCGACGCACTTCCACCTGCTCCCAAAAAACCTGACAGATATTACAGAGTACCAGATTCTCACAAAAACCTGTACAGAAATCTTGCTGCAGACCCGGAGGTCATTACACAGGGACCAAAAGGAGCTAAGGCTAGTCCTGCAAAGAATCCTACTCCTTCTGACAAGGACAGATGGGGTAAAAAAGTATACACCTCTGCAACCTTAGCTATCAGAGCACTCAACTGTCAGTTCCACATGTTAAAATATCAACAAAACACTTTGGAACTATTAAAACAAAAGATTTCAACCTTTCCTTACTGTGCCAATTCGAAAGAGTTAGCAGGTTTACTGCACTCTACTTGCCAAGTGGCTAAACACACTTTACCCTGGAAGCCTCAAGCAGGGCAGCAGTGTCAGGATCTGTCATGGTTAAAGAACAACCTCTCCATGATCATGTCAAATCTAAATTACTTGATGCACCCTTGGATAAGGACTGCTTGTTTGGAGTAAAAGCAGAAGGGGTGCTTAAAAAGATGGAAAACAAAGCAAAATCTATGCAAACAGTAAAATATTTCCTTCAGGTACAACCTCCTAGGTTCAGCTGCTGCCTGTGCCAACAAAAAATGCCTGGTTAATTACCCTAGATCTAAAAGATGCCTACCTCCACATCCCCATAAAGGAATCCTGCAGGAAATTCCTTCGCTTCAGAGCAGGCTCACAACACTTTCAGTTCACTGTGCTACCCCTTGGCTTTTCTACTTCTCCCAGGGTATTCACCAAATGCTTAGCCCCAGCCATAGCATTTTGCAGACGGAAAAATATACAAATTTACCCTTATCTGGATGACTGCCTCATTCAGGCAGATTGCAAAGTAAACCTCCTCGAGGACCTCCTCTTTGTCAAAGCCCTCATAACCTCCTTAGGGTACACCATCAGCGAGAAGAAATCAAGGCAAACACCATCCCAGAAGATGATTTTCTTGGGGGGGGGCACTGCTGGGCACAGCATCCCAAATGGCCTTCCTGTTCCCAGAAAAACAGAACTTCCAACCTCTCTGTTTTACCCAGCTGGCTTCCAGAAGTCACCTCACTGCAAGGAAGTTTCTTCTAGTCTTGGGGTACATGGCATCTTGAATCCTTCTAATTCCTCTGGCTAGGCTTCACATGAGAATAATTCAGTGGTACCTAAAGAACCTCTGGTGTCAGCACTCTCAACCTCTAGATACCTCTCTAACTTTGGTCCCCTGCATAAAGGCCGAGTTTCTCTGGTAGGCAGGAGGCTGTGCCCAGAACAAGGGTTTTCCCTTCACCCTCCACCCAACCGGGCAGACCATTACCACTGACGCCTCAGACATAGCATGGGGCGCTCACCTAGAAGCCAGGGGCACCCAAGTTCTTTGGGATGCCCAGCACCTTCTATTACACATCAACCAGAAGAAAGTGATGGCAGTACAAAAGGCTCTGACATCCTTCAAACCCCAGCTCAAGCCAGGGGTTCTCCTTATCAAAACAGACAACACCACTGTAGTGTGGTACATCAATAAACAGGGAGGTACCCAATCTTACCCAGTATGCAGGCTAGCCATGAACCTCTGGCTGGCAGCCTCTTCCATGGGGCTACACCTGACAGCACAAAACCTACCAGGGATTAACAACATCCTGGCAGACCACATAAGCAGAAGCTTACTGGACCCCCACTAATGGCAGTTCCATAGAAAAATCTTTTTACAAATCACTCAAGAGTGGGCGACTCCGGAGGTGGATCTCTTTGCTTCACATCCCTACCATCAGCTGAAAATATTCTGTACCAGAGATTATCACCACTTAGCATGGAAGGTGGATGCCTTGACCTTCCCCTGGAACACTGTTTGTGTATGCATTCCCTCTTCTGCCTCTTATCCCCATGGTACTGATCAAAATAAGAGAGGAGAGACCAAAGGCCATCCTCATTGCTCCAGATTGGCCCACACAACATTGGTACCCCTTACTGAGTAGCCTGATCTTACAGCCTCCCAGGCAGATGTTCTTTGTGTTTCACTGTTGCAGTCATTACATTTGGGTAATCCTGCTGGCAGGTTGCCCTCAGTCGGCCTGAATTCCAAAGTCTTGGGTCCTGTGTCGGCCGCTGTCACCCCTTCCCTTACGTCAGGTCGTCAGGGGTATAAAAGAAGCAGCCGACACCATTTTCTTCAGTCTTTCTTGCCACGAGGTGCCCGAAGCAGAAGCAGTTCGCAAGTGCCAGCTGGCCGACTCCTGAGATTTTTGTGTTCGAGTTTCAGACCCGAAGTCTTCAATAAAGCTAAGTACCCCGTTGGGGAAACTTTTTTCTTGCTCCAGACCGATGTCAGAAAAAGTTAATAATTGTATTTCTTGTGGAAAGCAAATACCTCATAAGGACTTTCATTCTTACTGTATTCCTTGCCTAGGCCCTGATCACAATGTTTCTGGTTGTCGGTTTTGTGCTAGATATAACCAACGCACTATTAAGCGTCGATACGATTTTGCTTTAAACTATTTTGGACGCCGGTTTAATTATCCAGAAATGTCGTCGGATAGCCATCCGACTTCCGGAGTTCACAAAAAAACGCAAAGAAAAGGAGAGAGATAAACAACCGAGGTCCAAAACCGACGGCGAAGCTTCTCCTAAGCCAGTCGCCGGTTTGCTGGATCTCAGTGAGGTGCTTTCGCAGCCCCTGACGCCCGCTACTTTAGAGTCGCAGGCCACTACCGACTCCCACGTGGAGTCGGCTATGCAGCTGGAAACTCAAGGTATTGGAGCCTCAGACACTATTCCCTCAGATGGGTCCGGAGCCACTGAGCAGGCACCAGCTTCTGTGGGTGTATTCAGACCTAAACATCTTTACATTAAACCGACTTCAGCTTCAAAGGCAAAGACTAAAGCACCTTCTAAAGCAAAGGAACAAACTCAAGAGCCACGTGGACAGGCCTCTATGCCCAAAAAACAGATGTTCAAAATGGCCGAAGACTTGATTACCTTGAGCAGGGGTTCTCATCCCCCTCCTGATAAGAGGCCTAGGCAAGAGACTGACTATGAATCTTCAGATCAGGTTTCTATTTCTTCTGATTCCTCTTCTGATCAGGAATATTCTCTTCCCCCCCATGAGGATTCTGATGCTGAAGAATCTATACCTTCAGCTACTCCTCCAGAGGACTATTTTTTTGGGGAAACCTTGCATACCATGAGGGAGCATTTCCACTGGGAGAGACAAGATTTTTCAGACTCTAAAAAGAGGCTCAGGGATTTCCTTTTACTACCTCAACACAGGCCTCTAGCCATTCCACCTGTGTTAGACATTGTAGATGATGTGTTTTCAGAGTCCAGTTTGACCCCTGACTCCTTACCTCCAGCTCCTGTTAAGCCTGACAGATATTACAAGGTTCCTGACTCTCATAAATTCCTTTTTAAAAACCCTGCTGCAGACCCAGAAACTATTTCACAGGGTCCCAAAGGAGTTAAGGCTTCCACTGCAAAAAAACCTACCCCCCTTTGACAGAGATTCTAGGGCACTGGATAGATGGGGAAAAAAGGTTTACACATCTGCTACCTTGGCTATAAGGGCCTTAAACTGTCAGTTTCATATGCTCAAATATCAGCAACATGTCATGGCATTGCTTAAACAGAAAATGTTAAACTCTGAATGTGCAGAAAACAAGGAAATGCAGGATTTATTGCATGCAGCTGAACAAGTTGGAAAGCATACTTTGCAATGTGGTTTTGATTCTTTGGAGGCCTCCTGCAGGGCAGTTACGGTTCTGTAATTAGGAGGCATGCTTGGTTAAAGGAACAAAATCTGCCTGATCATGTCAAAGTTAAATTATTAGATGCACCTTTACAGCATGATACTTTGTTTGGTGTTAAGGCAGAAGAGGTGTTAAAGAAAATGGAGGACAAAGCTAAATCTATGCATACTGTCAAAGATTTTTTACAAGTACAGCCACCTAGGTTTAGTAGACACTGGCCTACATAGAATTGGTCCTTTCCTGTGTCAGACAGACCTCAAAGGGGCAGATCCAGACGCCCTAGAGTCAGATCCCAGGCGCAAGGTTCATACAGGTCAAAGCAATGGGGTGCTTCTACCTCCAAAGTTGGAGAAGATAAATCACAACCATACAGGAAACAGTCCCAATGACTCCCCCCTGCCTACACCAAACACTTATCTCCTGGCAGCACCCTTAGGGGGAAAATTAGCACTTTTTTCTCAAAATTGGCACATTATAACCCAGGACAAGTGGGTTCTAAATATAGTGTCACAAGGCTACAAGTTCCATTTCCATACCCTGCCAAAGGCAAACGGCTGGCCAGATCTGCCAAAAAATCAATGGGCAGAGGTGCAAAAACAAGTCTCATCTCTCATGGACATGGGGGCCATTCAGTAAGTACCAGAGCAAGAGCAGGGACAAGGATTTTACTCGACTGTTCTTGGTACCCAGAAAGGACAAGGCCTGGAGACCAATATTGGACCTATCTATTCTGAACACATTCCTGGATATACCAAAATTCAAGATGTTGACTTTGCAGCAGCTTCTGCCCATGCTGGGCAAGAATGCTTGGATTGTGACTTTAGACCTAAAAGAGGCATACCTGAATGCCCCAATCAGACAATCATACAGAAGATACCTCAGATTCAAGGCAGGCTCAATGCATTACCAATTCTCTGCACTGCCCTTTGGCTTATCTACTGCGTGCAGGGTCTTTACAAAGTGCCTGGCACCAGGAATTGCATTCTGCAGACTAAGAGGAATACAAATATATCCTTACTTGGATGACTGTCTAATTCATGCAGAGAACAAGGACATTATTCTACAACATCTGGCATTTGTGAAAAGACTTCTAACATGCCTAGGGTACACAGTCAACGAAAAGAAATCAAAACTAGTACCCTCTCAAGAGATAACGTTCCTGGGTGCAAGCTTAAATACAACTGCCCAGATGGCTTATCTCACGCCAGACAAACAAAGGCAACTGACTACCTTTTTCAAAATGTTGGCAACAAAGGCCCAGTTATCTGCAAGAAAAATTATCCAGGCTTTGGGCCTCATGGCATCCTGCATCCTACTAATTCCATATGCAAGACTGCATATGAGGAAACTTCAATGGTACCTAAAAAGTGTTTGGACTCAACATTGCCACAGCCTGCAAACAATGATTACTCTCATTCCCTGCCTGCAACAGGAGTTCTGATGGTGGGTGAAGGCTTGTCACCAGAACAAGGGACAGCCATTCACATTACCCCCAGCCAGGCAGACACTAACAACGGATGCATCAGATTATGCCTGGGGGGGCCCACATGGCAGGAAGATGCATTCAGGGCACATGGACCTCAAACCAAATGCATCTACATATCAATCAAAAAGAGATGCTAGCTGTTCAAAAAGCCCTGACAGCCTTCAAGGACCTACTTCATCTGGGACAACTACTGATAAAGACAGACAACACCACAGTCATGTGGTATATAAAAAAGCAAAGGGGAACATATTCTTACCCCCTTTGCAGACTAACCATGACTTTGTGGGACACAGCATTGACTTACTAAGTACATCTGCAGGCACAATTCCTGCCAGGAAAGGAAAACACTCTGGCAGACGAACTAAGCAGAAACCTCATGGATCCCCACAAGTGGCAACTGGATCCACAAGTCTTCAGCATGATAACAAGGAAATGGAGATGCCCGGACATAGATCTATTTGCCTCCCCTCACAACTACCAACTAAAAAGATTCTGCACAAGGACTTATCACAGACAAGCATTGAAAGTGGATGCCCTATCTTTCAGCTGGAAAAACCTATCAGTATATGCCTTTCCTCCACTGCCTCTCCTCCCCAAGGTACTCCTAAAGGTCAGACAGGAGAAACCAAAGATGATACTGATTGCCCCAGACTGGCCCCGCCAATACTGGTATCCAATCCTAAGGAACTTGTCTTAATGCCCAGCTTGGACCTTACCTCAAATACCTCATCTACCATCCCAGCAAAACAATCAGATCCTGCACAGCCAACTCAGTACTTTAAACCTGGCAGCATGGCGGATAATGTAGTCATACAAAACACACCTCTCAGTAAAGCTGTGATGGATGTCATTTTGTAAGCCAGAAGGCCTAGTACTAGAAAATCTTTTGCTGGGAAATGGAAGAGATTCAGTGCTTGGAACCAGGCACAAGGAACTGATACAGCTGTACCAAATATTCATCAGATTTTGTAATACTTAACTGAGATGCTGGACAAAGGCCTATCTTTTTCATCGATTAAAATTCATGCCTCTGCCATTTTGGCTCATTACAATACAGAGCCACCAATCTTTTCTCATCCTTTATTAAAGCAGTACCTCAGAGGAGCCAAAAATTGAAGGCCTCCAAGGAGATCACCAATACCTGCATGGGACCTCAACTATGTCTTGGAAAAACTCACCCTGCCTCCTTTTAAGCCAGCTGTTACTGCTGATATAAAGTTTTTATCTTGGAAAACAGCTCTGCTCCTAGCAATAAATTCTGCAAGACGAGTTTCAGAGCTACAGGCACTCATGGCTGTGGAACCTTTTATCATTTTTTATCCAGACAGGGTCTCACTGAGGACAAACCCAACATTTATGCCTAAGGTTGTGCCCAGTGTGGCTCTTAACCAAACTATTCATCTGCCAACTTTTTATCCAAATCCACAGAACAAGGGGGAGATAATTCTGCATTCTTTGGACGTACACAGACAGCTTAGATTCTACTTGGACAGAACCAAAGTTTTCAGGAACAGAGCAATTACTAGTGGCATATGCTGCAGGATCACAGGGAAAGGCTATCTCAAAGCAGACTTTTTCAAAGTGGATAGGCCACTGCATTCGTTTCTGCTATTTACACCATGGCAAACCAGTGCCTAAGGGCATTAGGCCACATTCCACCAGAGCTGCAGCCACTTCAGCAGCCTTTCTCAGGGGAGTACCAACCAAAGACATTTTAGAGGCTGCTACTTGGAGTTCAGTGCACACCTTTACAAAGCACTATAATCTGCCACTCTACTCTAAATCCAGGGCAGGCTTTGCCACTGCAGTTCTGCAGGGCCTCATACCTGCTCTTAATGCTGTTTAGCTCCAGCCTCCCAACCATAGCTTTGGGACTCATCCCAAATGTAATGACTGCAACAGTGAAACACGAAGAACATAGTACAGTTGTGTACACTTACCATAAATGTAGATGTTTGAGTGTATTCACTATTGCAGTCCAGGTTACCCACCCGCCATCCCCCTTTTTTCTGCTGGAACTTTTTTTTCCTTCTCTGATTTACACAACCTATGTGGTGTATTTGCTTGTAGATGAAGGTAAAGTTTATAATGGTGCATGTATATATATATATCTATATCTATATATATATATATATATATATATATATATATATATATATATATAAATTTTGGGTATCCTCTTAGGGGGCACTTGACATCTGGGGCAAGAAAAACTGAAGAAAATGTCGTTGGCTTCTTTTATACCCCTGACGACCTGACGCCAGGGAAGGGGCGACAGCAGCCGACACAGGACCCAAGACTTTGGAATTCAGGCCGACTGAGGGCAACCTGCCAGCAGGATTACCCAAATGTAATGACTGCAACAGTGAATACACTCAAACATCTACATTTATGGTAAGTGTATAAAACTGTACTTTTCCCCTGATCTCAGACCTCTTAACTCGGGGGGGGGGGGGGGGATGCTGCACCCAGACTTGCAGACTCTCAAACTATCAGCATGGCTAATACTCTAAAGGCAAACAAGGGGCTTCTGTTAAGCAAACAAGTCTTAGACATTATCACAGAGGCCAGAAGGCCCAGCACCAGAAAATCTTATGCAGGAAAATGGAAAAGATTCTGCTCCTGGAGCCAGTCCAGAGGGGGCAATACCTCACAACCTTCCATCCCTCTTATCCTGGACTACCTAGTGGAGCTACTTAATAGTGACCTCTCCTTCTCCTTTATTAAAAGCCATGCTTCAGCCATTTCAGCTCATTTTGGTACAGAACAGCCCCTGTTTTCCCATCCTTTGATTAAACAATTCCTCAGAGAGGCTTCTAATGTCAGACCTCCCAGAAGACCACCCACTCCAGCCTGGGACCTGAATTATGTTTTGGAAAAACTAACTTTACCACCCTTCGAACCTGCTGCTTCAGCAGAACTAAGATACCTCTCCTGGAAGACTGCTTTTCTCCTAGCTATCACCTCAGCCAGAAGGGTTTCAGAACTTCAGGCTCTGATTGCCATTGAGCCCTTCATCATCTTCCATGCAGACAGGGTCTGCCTGAGGACTAATCCCTCCTTTATGCCCAAGGTGGTATCTAATGTAACTCTCAACCAGGCCATACATCTACCCAACTTCTTTCCTAACCCTCAAAACAAGGGGGAAAGAATTATGCACTCACAGGAAGTGCACAGACAGCTCAGATACTATCTGGACCGTACTAAAACTTTTAGGAAAACAGACCAACTTCTTGTCAGAGGGGAAGCCCATCTGCAAACAAACCATTTCCAAATGGATATCACACTGTATCCATTTCTGCTACAGTTTGCATTGGAACCCCCCCCAAGTCTATTCAGACCCATTCCAGTAGTGCAGCCTCCACTTCCACAGCATTCCTCAGAGGAGTTCCCACCAGAGACATCCTGGAAGCTGCCACCTGGACTTCTGTCCATTCCTTTACCAAGCATTACCACCTACCTCTATTTTCTAAGGCTAGGGCAGGGTTTGCCTCTGCAGTTCTGCAGGGGATGCTGATCCATTCCTAGGTCTCTTACTAAACCTACCACCCCTCTCCTCAGCTTTGGGAATCCTCCCAGAGGTGATGGCTGCAAAAGTGAAACACAAAGAACATAGTACAGTTGTGTACACTTACCATAAATGTAGATGTTTGAGTGTATTCACTGTTATAGTTCTGGTTTCCCATCCTCTTTCTGCCTTATATCTTCTTTCTTTAAGGAGACATACGTTTCTAACGGTGGCTTTTAACCACCAGGACCTTTTCACTATATTTACTTGGGCCTCTGACTGGTTAGGACAAGAAAAACTGATGTAATGGCATCGGCTGCCTTCCTTTATAGCCCTAACGACTTGACATCAGCCTTCAAGCGACAGCAGTCGACACAGAAAAATATTGACTCTGGTATTCGGGCTGGCCGAGGGCTACCACAGCAGGGATAACCCACAGGTGATGACTGCAACAGTGAATACACTCGAACATCTACATTTATGGTAAGTGTACACAACTGTACTTTCTCACTAATGAGAGCTTACCAGTAGGCAGTGGTTTGGTGATCAATAAGCCTGACTTCATGACACCACTGTAACTCTTTCCCTCCCCTGCGAGTGCTGCTTCACTCCAGTATCTCCTTGCATGGACATTCCTTTTCCCCTGTTAGCACAGCAAAAGTGCCTGAGCCACAAGTTGAGCTCAGTTGCCTCGGCAGTAGTCTGCGCCTTATTCCTGTGTGTCCAGCCATTTTTAAAGGGTCTAGGAATCTCATAATTTTATTATACAGGACCCCTTTAGCCGATTAAGATTTACACATCTGCTCCCCTGGCCTTTAGACCCTGTAAACTGCCAGCCCCAGTGTGATGTTTCATGTTCCTTTGTTGTTACTCTGTAATGTAGGGTGTGTGTGTGTGTGTGTGTGTGTGTGTGTGTGTGTGTGTGTGTGTGTGTGTGTGTGTGTGTGTGTGTGTGTGTGTGTGTGTGTGTGTGTGTGTGTGTGTGTGTGTGTGAGTGTGTGAGTGTGTGAGTGAGTGTGTGTGTGTGTGTGTGTGTGTGTGTGTGTGTGTGTGTGTGTGTGTGTGTGTGTGTGTGTGTGTGTGTGTGTGTGTGTGTGTGTGTCAAGGCCTGGCTGAAGACTAAGCCCCTGCCAGACCATATAAAGAAGAACTGTTTAATGCAGCACTAGATATGAATCTCATCTTCAGACCCCCATCTGAAAATGTGTTTAATAAACTAAAGGAGAAAGAAAAAACTTGCAGTCTGTTAAACAGCTTTTTTTATTGCCATCTTCTGATGTATGGTAGAAAGTAACCTTTATTAATTATGTACTCACTAAACTGAATCCTGGGACAGCGAGACTGGATGAATGAAAATACAGATTTAAAGTTACTAAGTCTGAGATTGTTGTGTCATTGAGGTATGCTGAGCTTGGAGTTAGAATTTGTTCATAAGATCATAGGAGGTTACTAGGCTAACGGCCCTGGGACCCTTAGAAGCCTAGCTAAGAGTTTATCCCCAAAAAAACATTAGTAGTGACAGTGTGGAGATCCGGGGGGGGGTGGGGGTTGCCTCCTTACAAAAAGTGACTGTTTAGGATAATAGCGAATTTCAACTTTTTTTTTTTCAGTTCAGGATCTTGACATTATGAGTCCTGGAATTACAGTAGGGAGGTATAGCAGAAACTTTCTTTCACAGACTGGACCTCTTTACCCTAAACAGGAAAAAGGTAATCCTCACAAAGAAAAAACAGCACTGCCCAGGAAGAACATGGCAAGAAGAGCAAATAGTGAAGCTTTGTTACCCTCAGAGCCATGGGACCCAGTCAAGCTGGTATGGCACCCTTCTTAAAAAATCCCACCCCAAACTTCCAACTTGATTTACCCTCCACTACCCACTTGTTCTCCCATAAAAATTAGTGGCCAATTGGGCCTCTCTCTGAAGAAGTGGGAGGCTGCCACTCTAGTCCAGTGGATTGTCAGCATTTCAGGATGGGGGTACAAGCTCCAATTCCTCAATAGACCCAACTTCTCAGGAATTGTCCCATTTTCTAAGGAACAAATTAGCGTGTTTTTATCTGTTAGAAGACTTCTTAGCCTAGGGTGCTATGAGAAAGAGAACCGAAAGCGGAGCAGGGAACCAGATTTTATTCTAGAATTTTTCTAGTGCGAAGTAAAGAAGGCACTGAGAAAAGTATTGTAAATCTGTACCAATATTTAAAATGTTTATATTGCACGGCCTTTTGACAGTTCTTTTCCCTTTTGCCCTTTTAGTCACTTTGGATCTAAATGATGCTCTTCTCAAAATTCCTATTGCAAACATGCATAGAAGATTCCTCAGATTTGAGGTTGATGGAGCTCACTACCAGTTCTCATTCTTGCTGTTTGGCTTGCTTACTGCTCTCAGATTATTCATACAGTGCCTGACTCCAGTAACTGTTTATTGCAGAATTGAAGGCATTCATATCTACAATTTATTATATGGATTGCCTGAGTTAAGGAACTTCTTTAGAGGAAATGCAGAAGGCTTTACAGTTCACCACTCCATGTTTCAAAGATCCAGGAATGTTTCTAAACCTACCAAAGAGCCATCTGACTCTGTTAAGTTTAGTTTCTGGGCCATTACTGTACACAGATCAGCAGAGAGACTTTGTTTTTGCAGGATAAAGTACTGTTCTTGCTTTGGCACGTCCACAGAACCTCAGAACAGAAAAGAGCACCACAGTAAAGGAGTTCTGGAGAGTTCTGGAATATGATGCTTCTTGCATACCAATGGTCCTGACAAGACTGTATGTGAGGAACCTACAGTGCTACTCAAGAAGCAGATGGTGACCAGAGAAACTGGAAGAAACAGGCTGCATTAGTTTTATGAAAGTACAAATAAGCAACTGGGCTGCTGTTCCACAGCAGGATTTGTTAACCGAAAGGCTGCTTGATGTGTATGTTCCAAACCTGTTCATTAAAAAGCAGCCAAGACCTGTATTAGTAAAGATGCAGCCTCCTAGGGCCTGGTGCTTGTTTGGGGGCCTGAAAATGTCACTGTTAGGAGGAAAAAAAATTGCTGCAATCACATCTTTTAACTTATATTTTTACCTGAGACTTTTTCTTCCCTTTCTGGCTCAGTTGAAGAGCCAAAGAGAGAGAGACTTCCTGTAGTTTGTCACAGTCAAAAACATATCAGTAACAAACTAGATTTCACATCAGCACTAACCCCGTCTTTTTGAAAAAGCTGGTACTGCTTAATATTGAAGAGGTAGTAAGTAATTATGCAGTGTTCTACTATGTTTATGTATTTCTGTGCATGTATACATGTATGTATATATGTGTATGTGATCACCATCTCTTCCATCTCTAGTTTTGCAGAATGCTGTGATTTTTGTTAATGACATATCCTTGTAAAATGTTAAAACATTTATTTTCTGGAAGTCATTGAGGATTACAGTAAGTCACTAATACCAGGCAGTCATTAGAGTCAGTCCCTGGTTTTGTAGAATCTCCCTGATTTCTGATTGATATCCTTATAGAAAAGCATTTACTTTCTGGGAAATCACTGTGGATTTCAAGTCAGTAGCACCAGACAGTCATTAGACTTTCATAGCTCTTAGCCTCTTATTGTTCCTAAAATCTTCTTTTTCTTTCAGCTGTTCCCATTAGGGATCGTCACAGTGGATCATCTGTTTCATTTCTTCCTGTCCTCTGCATCTTGCTCTGTCCCACCAACCACCTGCATGTGCTCTCTTACCATATCCATAAACCTTATCTTAGGCCTTCCTCTTTTCCTCTTACCTGGCAGCTTCATCCTTAGCATCCTTTTCCCAATGTACCCAGCATCCCTTGTCAGCACATGTCCAAACCACCGCAATCTTGCCTCTCTGGCTTTGTCTCCAAACCGTCCAACCTGGGCTGACCCTCTAATATACTTATTTCTAATCCTGTCTACCCTTGTCACACCTAGTACAATTCTTAACATCTTTAACTCTGCCGCATCCAGCTCTGACTCCTGCCTTTTTGTCAGTGCCACTGTCTCCAACCCATATAACATAGCTGGTTTCACTACCCTCTTGTAGACCTTCACTTTCACTCTTACTGGTACTCGTGTGTCACAAATCATTCCTGACACTCTTCTCCACCTACTCCACCCTGCCTGTACTCTCTTCTTCACCTGTCTTCCACACTAGCCATTACTCTGAACTGTTGATCCCAAGTATTTAAACTCATCCACCTTCACCAACTCTGCTCCCTGCATCCTCACCATTCCTCTATCCTCCCTCTCATTCACACACATATATTCTGTCTTAGTCCTGCTGACCTTCATTCCTCTCCTCTGTAGAGCATATCTCCACCTGTCCAGGGTCTCCTCAACCTGTTCCCCACTCTCACTACATATCACAATGTCATCTGCAAACATCATAGTCCACGGGGACTCCTGTCTGATCTCGTCTGTCAACCTGTCCATCATCACCACTGCAGATAAGAAAGGACTTAGAGCTGATCCTTGATGTAATCCCACCGCCACCTTAAACCCATCTGTCACTCCCACCGCAGATCTCACCGCTGTCGCACTACCCTTGTACATATCCTATACCACTCTTACATACTTCTGTGCCACTCCCGACTTCTTCATACAATGCCACAACTCCTCTCTAGGTACCCAATCATATGCTTTCTCTAAGTCCACAAAATGCATGTTGCAAAACCGTTGTTCCGTGAATCTGTTTAGTGACTCAAGTAATTATGATGTGCGGTGTTGTGTGTGCGAGAAAGCAATTCATGTTTTTGCAGAATGTCCTTGATTTTGGTTTATATTTCTGGGTACATTCTTTTAAAATATTTGACTTACTGGTAAATCATAAAACATTTCAATAAGTCAGTAATGCCAGTTACATTTTAGTCTATTTCAGTGCATTGGTCTTTCATAACTGACAAACAGTGCTAAATTTGCATTTGCTTGCTGATGAGATGACTAGTGATACACTGTGAGCTTTTGAGCAAGGTGATTTGAGGTTGTACTGGGCAGTGTTCCGTTTTACTTTGTTGATTGACACTTATTCAGAAGATATTGTTTGCATAAGTTTGTAGTAGTGACTTTTGACATTCACTGCATTGTTTTTGCTCTAGCACATAACTTTTATATAGCTGCTGTTTCAGATTTGCATGTTAACCTTTCAAATCTATAATCAGAGTATCTAAAATTTGGATAGATGTATACATGTTTTAAACATTAGATAAGTAGACTGGAGAGGCAGTATGAGGCAGTATATGAGGTTAGACTACATTAGAAATATATATGTTTCTGTTTGCACCCCTGATCCTCACTAACACTTTCAGTTATGTTAGTTATTTCATAATTTTTTTTAATCTTCTGTATAACCAGGTAAGTGTAGTCTAGTGAAGACCCAATTATTTTCAGGTATACCTTGGACATTTACAGCAAAAAAAAGTATTTGCAAGAAAAGGAGTACTTGAGATGGACCATTCTAACAGTGATACAAATCATAAGCAGCAGGATCTGGGTGTTTATTTACCAAATACAGTAGTTACTTTAAATTGTTTTTTGCTTGCTTATTTACACTTGTGAGTGTGTGTGTGTGTGTGTGTGTGTGTGTGTGTGTGTGTGTGTGTGTGTGTGTGTGTGTGTGTGTGTTTTGGGGGGCATGCGCCCTTTCATTAATCCCTGATTTTTCTGAACATTCCTGATTTTGGCAAATATTTTTGAGTATAGCTTTGTAAAATATTTTTTTAGTAAATTGCTTGGGATTATAGTAAGTTTATAATGCCAGACAGTCGTTGGAGTTTCATAGCTCTTATTATTCAGAAAATGCACATTATACAAAAACTGTTGTCCCGTTATCTTTTTAAGTGAATTAGAATTTTTTGGGACCTATACATATGAGCTGTTAAGGAAATGAGGGGGTTGACTCCTTCTATTTCCATTTACTTGCTGTGCGACTTTGGGTAAGTTACTTAACCAAACAGTGCTCCTAAGTTAACAGTGGACCTTTTGTCCAGTGGGGATTACCTTCTTAACATATTGCTAAAAAATAATGTCGTTTGTCTTTCGGCTTTTTCCCGGTAAGGGGTTGCCACAGCGGAACTCCGGTCCGCTAATGATTGGTAGTAGATTTTCACGAAACGCAGAGGTGCCAGCTCGACGCCCAACTTTCAACGAAGGCACGCCCATTTACTCACGCATGTCTTTCGAACGCTACCCAACCGTGGGGAGGACATGCAGACTCCACACAGAAGACACTCCCAAGCCATGCCGAGAATCGAACGGGAGAACCTCTTTCTGTGAGGTAACAACTCTACCGCCGTACCACCGCGGCATTGATAAAAAATAATATTTAAAATTTGTCCCTCTTTGCACCTTTGTCCTCTTGTTATTTTTGGCTTTGTCCAGAATTGTTGAACAAAGACATTGAGAATTATTTTGGTCTGTTCCTAGTAACATCTGTGACTTTCTGGCAAATTGTTGTGGGTTGCAGTCACTGAATAGTAATAGGCAAGCAAGTTTCAGACTTTGCATGCTTCATATAATTCTTGCTAATGCAAAGCAAATTCTAGCAACTTTCTAAGTATGTCAGCGAAATCTTCCTGATTCTGGGTCTTTTGTCTCAGATTCTTGAGCTAAAAAACTGAGAGAGCAGAGGGGAGTTACAGTGAGTTGCACTGTGTGGTTCTAACAGCATACCACATGCATAAGACATTACTTATTCATTCACTTTATCTCATGCATACTTCTGAGTGTACTGTCCTACAAATGGCTGTAATTGATAGTCACATCTGTGTGTGTGTGTGTGTGTGTGTGTGGGGGGGGGGGGCTGTTTGACTTTCCATAAAACCGTGGCTCCTGCATCTCACAGTTGTTATGGTTTAAGGAACGAATCAACTGTAGTAAACAGGAACATTATATGAATCACGTTCTTTAGTTACAATCCTTGGTTACCTTGTTTTGTTGACTGTTGACAAGGTATTTATTATTTGATTGTGAATAAACTGGACAGCATGGAGTCTGTGAGTTTAATGTTAATATTTTAACTATAAAAATGATTTTGCTTGTTTTTTGCAGGCATATAGGTGTCACATTACTCTGCTGGATTACAGCAGTTTGTCTGGCACTTGGTGAGGATGAGTAAGGCTATGAGCTTTTAATCAGCCATTTCCCATAGTACAGGATTTGATTGTCTATTGTATGACTCTAACCAAGTCACTTCAAACAACTCTCCTGGGCCCCTGAAAAAAAGACACCTGCATCCAGTGGGCTGCCTCATATTGTTAATAAATGTATTCCACATCATAGTGAATTCCCGCGCCCTTTGCATAGCTATTAATTGGTGCTTCACTATATGCCATTTGACTATGAATCACAGAACATCTCTTACACTTTATTGCTTGCCAGATGCACTCTTAATAAATGGAAAGAACAGTAGTTTGTTGGTCATGCTGGGTCTGTTTTCATTATGAGAATTTTTGTTTTGTTTGTCAAATGGGTACCAATATTTTTGCTGTAAAATCTAAAATAAGAGATTTAAATTAAATCCAAATGTCTGCAATCATTGCAAAAATAAAGAAGAAAATAATATGAATATTTACACATATGAACATGATTCATGGTGATTAATGGTAATTGGGGATAGACTGCCAAGTAATGGGATATTGGTATGATTGTGGAGCCCCAGTCCATTACCCTTCCTAGGGGCACATCTGATCATGATCTAGATCTGGATGCAGTCTTGCTAGTAGAAAGAGATGGTCCTGACAAAACTGTGGAAGAAAGAACAATTATTGAAAATTGGAGGCAACAAAGTGTTTGTGGAAAATTATTATTCATTGTGCACTAGACAAACAAGAAGCAAGTTTATTCCAACCTCCAGTGATTGTCAAGAGGCAGGTGTAAGATTTAAATTGCTGTATCCAGCTACCTTCAGATTATTTTTCCTGGAGGATCAAAAACGTTTTTAATGCAGAACAGGCTAAAGAGAAAATAAATAAAAGTTTATCAAGCAAAGAGTGAGCCAGCAAGCAGACGGGGACTTTTCTTCTCATTCGTCTGACCAGTAAGCTCATAGAAAGATTTTGCCAGTGAAATGGTTACTAGTGTTCTAAAGGAAAATACTTGAGACACTGAAAACAAAATCACAGGTATTGACTAGAGGAATCATGAGTACCTTGAACTTTGAACCAGAATCTGGTGATGAGAGATGATGGTGATCAGGAAGAAGACCACCAACACGGAAACTAAAGAATATATGGGAGACTATAAAGCATCAGCCACATTTGTGAAGTGTGGCTTTACAGGAAAAAGTGGCTGAGAAAGACAGGGATTGTTTTTTGAATGTGTCGTTAAAGATTAGAATGACACTAAAGGGAAGCTGTATGTAAAACTTCTTTTAATCTTATTTATGTTTGTATACAGCATTTCATGATGCAGTTTTGTATAGTGTGCAGTCACCATATATGTTAAAGATATTAAAGTGAACAAGTACATTTCCATAGTTATAAAAGACATAGGCATTGCACTATAACAAGTTAAGGAAGGCTGAACAAAAGCAAGTTTAGGTTCATGTGATCTTGGGCTACTGGGGGGGTGTAGTATAAAAGTATACTTGATTATATTATATGTAGAATTAAAATAATAATTTCCCTTGTTTTACAAAGGTGGATGTCTGAATTGATGCCCTTGACTTGAGTTATGGCAGTTCTTTCAAAAAAATAGATTTGAAAATTAGACAAAATTGTGAAAGGTACGAAAATGCTAAATTGAATCTGCAAAGTTATTAGCTTGATGTTCTTCGTGTTTCACTGTTGCAGTAATTACATTTGGGTTATCTGCCTGCAGGTAGCCCTCAGCCGGCCTGAATATCAAAGTATTGGATTCCTGCGTCGGATGTTGTCTCTTCTTCCTTGACGTCAGGTCGTCAGGGGTATAAAACATGCAGCCAATGCTATTACATCAGTCTTTCTTGCCGTGCGGTGCCTGAAGCAGAGCAGTTCGCAAGTGCCGGTCGTCCGACTCCTGAAATTTTCGTTTTCGAGTTTCAGAACCAAAGTCTTCAAAAAAGCTAAGTACTCCGTTGGAGATCCTTTTTGTTGCTCTTAACCGATGTCAGTAAAAGTTAACAATTATATTACCTGTGGAAAGCAAATACCTCATAATGATTTTCATTCGTACTGCATTCCTTGCTTAGGCCCAGACCACGACATTCATCGCTGTCGGTTTTGTGCCTTATTCAACCCCTGAACTATTCGTCATCGGTTTATTTTTGCAGCAAATTTTATTTTGGTACTCGGTTTAACTATCCAGAAATGGCTTCGGTAAGCCATCCGACTACCGACATGCCGAAAAAACGTAAAGATAAAGACAGAGACAGACCGCTTAGGTCCAAAACTGCCGACGACGCTTCCGTTAAGCTAGTCACCAGTTCGCTGGTACTTAGTGAGGCACTTTCGCAGCCCCTGATACCCACTACTTCAGATTCGCAGGCCTTTACTGAGACCCATTCGGAGTCCGGTATGCCACGAGATGCTTCTTCGACTATGGAAGCTGTGGATGTCTCTACCTTGGATGGGTCCAGAGCTGCTGTGCAGGCACCGGTTTCTGGGGGTGTATTCAGGCCTACAGACTTACATTTCAAACCAACGCCATCTTCTTCTTCAAGGTCTAAAACCCGACCCACACCTAGAAAACCGACATCCAAACTGCATGGTCAGGCCTATATGCCTAAAAACAAATGATAACAATGGCTGAAGACCTTATTACTTTAATTAGGGAAAGCCAGCCCTCTCCTTCTAAGAGACCTAGAACTCATTTTCCTTCTGATTTTTCTGATCAGGATTCTGAAATTTCTGTGTATTCTGATTACCAGGATTTGCCCTTATCTACCTATGAGGATTTTGATGCAGAGGATTCCATTCCCTCTGCTTCCTCTCCAGAAGATTTTTCTTTTGGTGAAGCCTTGCACACTCTTAGGGAGCATTTCCATTGGGAAAGCCAGGATTACTCTGACTCTAAAAAGGGGCATAGAGAATTCTTACTCCTCCCTCAACACAGGCCTTTAGCTGTCCCTCCTGTCCTGGACATTGTAGATGATGCCTTCTTGGAGCCTAGCCTAGCCCCAGACACTTTACCTCTACCTCCCGGGAAACCTGACAGGAATAACACAGTACCTGACTCTCACAAGTTCCTCTTCAAAAATCCTACAGCGGACCCAGAGACCATTTCCCAAGGGCCTAAAGGCATTAAGGCTACTACTGCCAAAAACCCTACCCCCTCTGATAGAGATTCCAGGGCCTTGGACAGATGGGGTAAGAAGGTATACACTTCTGCTACTTTGACCGTTAGGGCCTTAAACTGCCAGTTTCATATGTTAAAGTATCAGCAGCATATTACGGGACTACTTAAACAGAAAATGATGTTGATTCCTGTGATGAAAATAAAGAATTACAGGATTTAATGCATTCTGCTGAACAAGTTGGTAAACATACTTTGCAATGTGGTTTTGACTCTTTAGAAGCATCTTGCAGGGCTGCTGTCACTGGGTCTGTACTTAGAAGGCATGGTTGGCTTAAGGAGCAAAATTTGCCAGATCATGTTAAAGCTAAATTACTGGATGCTCCCTTAAACCAAGACCGCCTGTTTGGCAACAAAGCAGAAGAAGTCCTTAAAAAGATGGAGGAAAAAGCTAAATCTATGCAAACTGTTAAAGATTTCCTGCAAGTACAACCCCCCAGATTTAGTAGACATTGGCCTTCTAAGAATTGGTCCTTTCCTGTCTCTTCCAGGCCTTCTCAGTCCAAACCCAGGAACAGCAGACCACCTAGGCTACAGTCTCAAGGTACTCACAGGCCTAAACAGTGGTGGGCTCCCACTTCTTAAGCTGGAAGTAGTAAGACACCCCCCAGTGGAAAAATGTCACAATGACTTAACCTTAAACCTTCCAAGCCCTGCTCAACTGCCTGCTCCCTTAGGTGGGAAGATCGCCCTGCATGCAAAAAACTGGGAACTCATTACCCAGGACAAATGGGTTTTAATATAGTTTTCCAAGGATACAGATTCCACTTCCACACGTTACCCACCCCAAACGGTTGGCCAGACCTACCCCCAAATCAGTGGGAAAAGGCTCAACAGCAGGTTCTCTCTCTTCTAAGTATCAGAGCTATTCAATCTGTCCCAACAGAAGAAAGGGGACAAGGTTTTTGCTCAAGACTTTTCGTGGTACCCAGAAAAGACAGCTCCTGCCATCCTATCCTGGACCTCTCTGTTCTAAACAACTTTTTGGTAATCCCAAAATTCAAAATGCTAACACTTCAACAGCTACTTCCTATGCTAGGCAAAGATGCCTGGTTGGCAACCTTAGACTTAAAGGAAGCTTACCTGCACATTCTAATAAGGGAATCTTGCAGGAAATGCCTACGCTTCAGAGCAGGCTCCATGCACTATTAGTTCTCTGCCCTTCCCTTTGGCTTATCTACTGCGCCCAGCGTATTCACAAAGTGTCTAGCTCCAGCCTTTGCATTTTTCAGGCAAAGAAATATTCAGATATACCCATACCTGGACGATTGTCTGTTTCAGGCAGAAAGCCAGGACATGCTACTAAAACATCTGGCAATTGTAAAGAATCTTCTAACCTCGCTGGAGTACACCATAAACAAAAAGAAATCTCATCTCCCTGCCAACAAATTGTATTCCTGGGAGCAAGCTTGAACACATATTCCCAGACGGATTACCTCACGCCAGAGAAACAAGTTTATTTGACAGCCTACTTCAAACTACTAGCCACAAAGACCCAGCTATCTGCAAGGAAAATCCTGCAAGCCCTGGGGTTCATGGCCTCTTGCATTTTACTAATTCCATATGCAAGACTGCATATGAGGAAACAACAATGGTATCTAAAAAGCCTATGGTGTCAACATTCTCAGGACCCGAAATCAATGATTTCTATCATTCCTTGTATAAAGACAGAGTTCCTTTGGTGGGCAGAGGCCTGCTACCACAACAAGGGGCTCCCATTCACTCTAACCTCTGCCCCCCAAACCCTAACAACAGACGCATCAGACTATACATGGGGGGGCTCACTTGGCAGGGCAGTGCATTCAGGGCAAATGGAACCCGAGACAGATGCACCTGCATATCAACCAAAAAAAAATGTTAGCTGTACAGAATTCCCTGACAGCCTTCAAGGACCACATTCTTCCAGGACAATTATTGGTAAAGTCAGACAACACCACAGTTATGTGGTACATAAACAAGCAGGGGGGAACCCACTCATACCCTCTCTGCAGACTCGCCATGGCTCTGTGGAACACAGCCTTGAGCTACCAAGTGCACCTACAAGCTCAATGCTTGCCAGGCAAGCTAAATTCACTGGCAGACGGCCTAAGCAGAAATCTCATGGACTCACACGAGTGGAAACTGGAACCAAAGATATTCAACTTCTTGAGAAACAAATTGGGGAATCCAGAGATAGACCTGTTTGCCTCCCCTCAGAACTACCAATTGGACAAATTCTGCACAAGGACTTCCCACAGTCAAACTTGGAAAGTGGATGCCCTGTCCTTCACCTGGGAAAGCCTCTCAGTTTATGCCTTTCCCCCTCTGCTTCTCCTCTAGAAGGTTCTGCTAATGATCAAACAGGACAAACCAAGGACAATATTGATTGCACCAGACTGGCCATGCCAGCACTGGTACCCCCTCTTGCGCAGTATGTCACTGCTGGAACTATGTCACCTGCCTCAGATCCCTTCCCTGCTGTCCCAGCAGGGGGGCCAAATTCTGCACCCTCAGCTTCAAACCCTGAACCTTGCAGCCTGGCTAATTCCTTGAGCTCTCCAATAGCATCCCTCAGTAAGCAGGTGCTAGATGTCATTCTGGAGGCAAGGAGGCCTAGTACTAGAAAATCCTATGCTGAAAAGTCGAAAATATACTGTTCCTGGAGCCAGGCTCAGGGGATGGGCACAACTGTGCCCAGCTTACCTCATATTCTTCAGTACTTAACAGAGATGCTCCACAAGGGCGTTTTCTTCTCGTCAATTAAAATTCATGCCTCTGCCATTTCAGCACATTATAATACTGAACCACCCCTCTTCTCTCACCCCCTGCTAAAGCAATTCCTCAGAGGGGCCAAAAATTTAAGACCACCCAGGAGAGCCACTACTCAAGCCTGGGACCTTAACTTTGTATTGGAAAAGCTCACTCTATCTCCTTTTGAGCCAGCTGCAACTGCAGAGTTGAAATTCCTTTCTTAAAAAACAGCCTTCCCTCTAGCCTTTACTTCAGCAAGAAGAGTGTCTGAATTACAGGCCCTCATGGCAGTGGAGCCCTTCATCATCTTCCATGCAGACAGGGTGTCCCTCAGGACCAATCCTTTCTTTATGCCCACAGTGGTGTCTAGTGTGGCCCTTAATCAGTCTATTCATTTGCCTATTTTGTCCCCCAAATCCACTAAACAAAGGAGAACGAATACTGCACTCTTTGGACATGCACAGACAACTTGGATTTTATTTGGACAGGACTAAGCCTCTCAGAAAATCTGAACAGTTGCTAGTTGGCTTTGCTGCAGGGGCAGAGGGGAAGGCCATTTCAAAGCAAACCATTTCTAAGTGGATAGCCCATTGCATTCATTTCTGCTATAAGCACCATGGAAAACCTACCCCACAGGGGATAAGATCACATTCCTCCAGGGCTGCATCTACCTCTAGAGCCTTTCTCAGAGGTGTCCCTACCAGGGACATCCTAGAAGCTGCTAGCTGGAGCTCTGTACATACCTTCACCAAGCATTACCACATGCCTATATTTTCCTAAATCCAGAGCTGGTTTTGCCACTGCAGTCCTGCAGGGCTTAATAACTGGTCCTAATGCTCTCTAACTTCCTCAGCTTTGGGAATCAACCCAAATGCAATGACTGCAACAGTGAAACACGAAGAACATAGTACAGTTGTGTACATTTACCATAAATGTAGATGTTCGAGTGTATTCACTGTTGCAGTCCTGGTTACCCTCCATCCAGCCCCCTGACTTCTCTTGGCCAATACTTTTCTTCTTGTTTAGTGTATTTCAGCTTTCTGGTGTATTTGCTTTTTGTTGGAGGTGTAACCTAACATATAATTGCTTCCCATTATGGGGGCACCTGACATCTGGGGAAAGAAAAAAATGATGTAGTGGTGTTGGCTGCATGTTTTTATACCCCCTGATGACCTGACGTCATTGAAGAAGAGACAGCATCTGACACAGGAATCCAAGACTTTGATATTCAGGCCGGCTGAGGGCTACCTGCAGGCAGATAACCCAAATGTAATGCCTGCAACAGTGGATACACTTGAACATCTACATTTGTGATAAGTGTACACAACTGTACTTTTTGGCAGGAGAAGTCTGTACACTGTATTCTGAGTGAAATGTATAAAGATTCGATTCCTCCAAACATCTGCAGTGTTATTTGCGGTCTTTTTTCTCATTGCTGACTAATTTTGCTTGGAGGTATGCTGTCTGCAGGAGTAAGCAATTAGTTTTGAGAGTCCTGAGCACTCTTTGCTGAGAGGAATGCCAAATTTAAAGGTACAGTTGCAAATACTTAGTGAACATTTAATTTGTCTGAATCTGAAGCTGAGGGAATTGATTGAGAAATAATAGCATCACCAGCAGCCTTAATACGTTAAAGCATTTAATAGACCTGGGCACCATTTAGTTTTATTTAAAAGTAGCAAGTGCACTTTTTCTCACAGCTAAAAGTTAATGTTTTCTAAAAGCATATGATTTTTTTGTGTTTGGGAGGGAATAGAGAAAAAAAGTACAGATATCAATCAGAGTAAGTGGGAACACAAGATGTAAAATTTGCTTTATTATAAGCAACTTTAATTTTAGATTAGATAATGCCTGTTTGTGTAGCCGTCAATATGGAACAATCACTCCTACTGGAGGATTAAATATTTGTTGAAAATGTGCATAGTTTTGTATATTTGTTCTAAGTTAATTGGAGATGAGGGGGTCTGAAAATGTATTTTCTTTCTTTATTTTAAGAGGATTTTCATTAAAGCAAAATATCTTGAAAAATGTGATAGGCACAAATGGAGATGAGATGAAATAATTGTATAAAAGATCACCCAATTTATACATGTAAGATACAATTTGGAAAAACACTTTCAAAAGAACAGTCATGTATAAAGGGTGAGAGCATTACTGTCACAATGGCTACTTTTTCCATATTATCTTTGAATGTAAATTACTTGACAGCTAAAGAGAAAAGGAAAGAGTATTGAAATATATTAAGAAATGCAAAGTGCAAATAACAATGTTACAGGAGATAATTTTGGATTGAAATGTGCATGTGAATTAGACATAGAAAAAAATGCAGGAGTTATTCAGCAGAATATCAAGAACAAAACAAAAGGGAAGTAATACTGATTGCTAGAGTGGCTCCAGTAGTGATAGAAGAGGGAAAAAGAGAATAACAGTAGCTTTATGGTAGTAAGAGGCTGTTAACAAAGGAGGATGATTACATTTATGTTCTACCAAAAACTGATGTTGTGGAGCTTTAGAAAATGTTGAGAGAAATAATTAACTTCCAAAAGGGAATATTATTTCAGGTGGGGACTGGAACTTGATTTGCAATATTTGGTAAATGTCAGGGAGACCCTGAATGGAAAATATAACAAAAGAGTGTAGATTTCTGATTAAATTTATTAAAATATTTAGTATGGGAGATGTGAATTCAGTAGTAGGAGCTCAGACAGAATTTACATGTCGTTCTGCAAGATACAGTAAGTGGGTTAGATTGGATAGAAATTATATTTCACAGGAACATGTGCAATTAATTGAAAGCTTTGACACATATCTAATAATTGTTTGAGATCTTGCAACAATAAAAAACTTAAGATTGAAATGCAGGGTAATGAAGTAAAAATGAGACACTGGCGCTTTCCTACTTACACACAAGAAAGAGGAATTTAAGGAATGGGTGGTGGAAATTATTTGAGTTATTGGGTAAGATAGAAGTTGCTTCAAAAGGGATAGCTAGTTAATGAGATAAAGTAAATGCAGTTTAAATATGTAGAAATAGTGGGATAAAATAAAATGGAGTTTAAAAATATGTAGAAATAGTGGGATAAAATAAAATGGAGTTTAAAAATATGTAGAAATACAAAAGAAATGTGATTAATAAATAATAAAAATTATTTAGAGGGGTTGACAAAGGCTAAAATATTGCAGAATAAGGAGAATTTTACAGAACAATATGAGGAGCAACTGCAGAATGCTGAAGGGAAAATAAGGTAGTTTTTGAATAATATGCACAAATTAAAGATTGTTGTTAAGCAACCATTTTGTTATAAGTAAAACATTTATCACAACAGTTTAGGCAAAAAAGGAAAATAGTTGTTGCTAGACTTAATGAGCCTATGACAAGAAAAATAATTATGTCTTATAGAGGTATTAGAGATATTGTAGACATTTTATGAAATGTGTAAAATACAGGTATGTGTAAATCAAGACATAGGACAAATTGAAATATTTATGGAAGACTTTATGCCAAGCTTAAAGGAAAATGAGGCACAACTAATAGTTAAGATAGGAGATTAAGTAAAAATGGTGATGTATAGTCAGTCTACATGGAAGTCTCCAAGAATTTCTATTCATGTGGAAGTTTGGAAGTTAAGAGGGGGAAAAGTGATAAAGATTTGGAAGGTTTTATTTAACAGTATTGTGAAGTGAGGGAATTCAATAGCATCTTGGAAGAAAGCTGTGTTGGCTATATTACACAAAGATGGTAAAGACCCATTGGAGCCAGCTTCATATATACCCATTCCATTTTTAATCATGATTATAAAGTATTTATGTCTGTATTAGCTAAGAGATGGCAAAGGTGTTGCCAAAATTGACAGATATGGATCAGTGTGGTTTTGTGGAGGGGTGGCAAACATTTTACAACAGCAATAGAGCAGTCATGATCCACAGGGAAGCAGAATATAAGAACATACCACTGCTGTTGGTGGGTTTTGATGCAGAGAAAGCATTCAGTGGAGTAAGATGGGATTTTTTGAGTAGGGGAATGGAAGCATGTGCATTCCCTGATACAATAATAAAGTTAATTAGAAGGATATTTGAAGAATCGGAGGCAAGTATTCAGGTGAGAGGATTCCTCTCTTATATACTGTGTTTGAACAGTGGAACAAGGCAGGGGTGTCCACTTTCCATTTGTTATTTGCTTTATATTTAGAGCTATTGGCAAACAACAAGAGACTCAGAAATTCAAGGATACATTTAGTATGGTAATCAAGAAATAAGGAGAAAGTAAGATTTTGGATGTAGATCCTTAAGGAAAATATCAGCAACCATACTTAATAGCATAGATGCAGGTGATATTATTTTGTACTTGATAAATCTGTTTCCTTGTTTTGGAACATTTTGAGACAGTTTCAATTCCTTTAGGAAGGTCTGTCACAGACAAATAACTGGTGCCAGAACCATTTTATTTATGTATTTGTTTTTGTTTGATTTTTTGACATTTGTTTACTGTTGTGGTCCGACTGGGTCTACAGACCCCATTTTCAGCGGAGGTCTGGGGAAAAAAGTTTCACTTACAGATGTATGCTCCGCGTACATACCATGGCCTAAAACTCAGTGTGAAAAATCCATAAATCATACCCTTTGGGAAGACTGTTACCCCTGCAAATTACAACATTGATAACACTCTCCTAAGAGTAGACCCAGAGGTAAGGGACTTGGGAACTCAGGTTGACAATAACCTGAACTTTGAACACCGTATGGCCATGGTAATGAGAAGATCCTTCTATATGATGCAATTTATACGTAAGGGCATGACATCCAGATCTAAGGAGATCACAGTTCCACTATACTCAACCCTCATTAGACCAATAATTGAGTACATCTCACTCTTTGGCATGTGCCTGACCAGGCATTTGCAACAGCTGGAGTGGCCACAGAAGTTCCTCACTAAAAGTATACAGGGTGTAAATAATACGTCCTATGCAGACTGCATCAAAGCCCTGTCTCTGTACTTGGTCTCCTACAGACTACTGAGAGCAATCTATGTCTAACCTACAAGGCATTCTACAAACCAGCCCTGATGGATCTGTTACACATTCAGAAAATAAACAGCACTAGAATTACCCAATCTAAGGATCTAAACCTTGCCTGTGAAATAAAACATTTTGGAGGGACAAGTGCATGTCTCAGATGATTTCTCCTTCTTTGGACCAGACTCCCATTCACGTGAATCCTTAAGCCTGTTCAAATGTAATTTGGACCAATGGTTAGGAAATCTCAAATTCACCCCTGGCTTGTCGACTGTGGCCCTAATGGACAGGGACAGTTTGTAGATGCCCCGAGGCACAAGCATATACCAAAGCCATTCTAGCCTGTGGGCATTGATAATTGGGAAAATTGGGGCATGAATGGCTGTGCTTAAAAGGCTGTAGGGATGTTAGCATAACGTCCTATTATCCTATGAAAATTAACGAAAATAAAACAAAGGCTGTAGCAGTAAATTAAATACACTTGAATTGGTTCAATAATACCCATCTTTATGGGGACACGATAAGATGAAGTATTTAGGAGTATGAATTAAAAAGGATTCTGTTATGGCTGCTAAGGATATGTGGGAAGGAGCTAAACAGAAGATAATACAAAAACTGAGAAACTGGAAGCTATTGTTTATGGGTATGGATGGAAAGATGCAAACTATGAAAATGTGTTAGTCCCTTTAGTTTTTTTATACAGTTCAGGTATATTTTATCAACTAGACGAGATGTTGTAGACCGTGATTAATAAAGAATTGCAGGAATTTATTTGGGAGGGGAAGAGTGTGACAGTTAAGTGTGAATGGGATAAGTTGATACTCATTACAGTACTAGGTTGTTTAGGATTACCTGATTTATAAGGATATTTTAGAGCTGTGAAGTTAAAGCTGTTATACATAACACAAATAGAAAATTACAAATCAAAGTGGAAAGAGGTGATGAAGAAAGGGAGTTTCTAGAAATAAGGAGGAGTAGGATTTTGATTCGGATCCTTGATGAGCATAACGGCAACCGTACAGAATATTGTATCTGAAGTAGTTAACTTCATTTGATCAGCAACCTGTGGGTTTCGGATCCGATACGGATCCGAGCCGGCAGCATACCAAACAAAAAGATCCGAGCTCCAAGCTCCTCCCCCCTACACATACTGCACTGCAACCTCCTTCCAATCCTCAGATCTCGTTTGCCGCGGCTTCGCTAGCACGGGATTCCTGAGCTCCAAGCAAGTGTCAGGGTTTTTCTCGAAAATTTTGGTCTGTGTGTGCCCCTTTTCATAATTTTGAGAATTGATCATTAGTTATCCACAATAGTTATTGGTTTTTGTTTCCTTTCTTGAAAGTTGAAAACTTTCGGTTAGTGTAGGCCCGCCTTCCCGCCCTTAGAGTGTATGTGTGTGTGTTTCACTAAGATGTCAGAAAGTGACTTTCTCTAAGTGCACAGAGTGTTGCCACAAACTGTCTCCAGCCGATGGTCACACTCTGTGTGTAGTTTGCTTAGGGGTGGCCCATTTGTCTTCCGGCTGCAAGATCTGTGTGTCCTTCAACCCCCGAGCCCTGCAGGATCACAGGAATAAGTTATTTCTGGCGGGTCTTCTACCTGCAGAATCAAATTCTGTCTCTTCTGCTGCTTCCTCAGCAGCCACGGCTGTGGCTGCTCAGCCTTCAGGCCCTTCTCCCCTGTCCGGGACTCAACCTCCCACCTTACCACAGGAAGAGAGAGAGGCCAAGAAAGTCAAAGAAAAGCACAGGGGACAGAGAGAAATTTGGATAAGGATAAAGATAGAGAGAGGGGCCGCAAGCGACAGGGCGAGTTGGATCCAACTGCCCCTCCCGCTAAGGTAATCTTGTCTCCAGTAAAAGTTACCAGGCCATCCTCTCCTCGGCTCTGTTCACCACGTTTTTCTCCAGAGCCGGAGGAGGAGGCTAGACCACCTCAAAGTCGTCTTCTCATCGGTTTTCCCGGCCGGCGTCGGTGGCGTCCTCCAGATCGACTCGGAGCATGTCTTGAAGTAGACATGGATCTGATGATGTGAAGGTTTCTACAAACTCAACTGCAGACGGGGGTACTGCTGGCTCCCCCCCTCCCGGTGCAGGGAGTTTGGCTCTGTTTTTAGCCCTGATAGCTCCTTCTCTAATCCACCATCGGATATTGGAGTCTGTGGATCTGAGGAGTCCCGGAGTCAGGTGGTCGGCGCTGATGGTGCCTTCGGCTTCGACACCGGCCATGCCCTCGAGTCTGTCAGATCCGCTTTCGGATCCGAGTTCTCGAAGCTGAGAGTTGGGCGTCGGATCTGAGGGAATGAGTGTGTCATCGGCTCAGTTGTGGTCGGGGCATACTGTCCCTTTGGGTCCGGCCGTTCTAACTTCGGCTCCGATCCCTTCATCGGATCCGAGGGTCCCAGCTACCAGTTTCAGGGAAGCTGGGTCTCCCTCGGCATTCGATGTTGTGGAGAGGGTTCTCTCTGAAGGATCGAGACCCCTCACTCTGTCCTCGGGGTTCATCCCTGCTCCCTCGCAGCTGGGTTTGTCTTCCGTCATCCAGTCCCCCCAGGGACAGCCTGTGTCTATTGCACCCCAGACAGTTCCCTTGGAGGAACACAAAACCATTTGTGAGCCCTCCCCGGAGAGTCCACCCAAGGAGGTCCCACACAAACGCCAATGTAAAAGGAGGCACTTGGACTCCCCCGAGTCCCTCACTGAGGATACCGACTTGGAGGAAGGGGAAGGTTCCCCCAAATCACCCCCCGAAGATGTCTTCTTTGGAGACATAATGGAAATCCTTCACCGGGGGGGGGGGGGGGGTCTAACGAGTTGGTATTCCTGGAGGCGTTTGACACAGGCCCATGTAACTCTTGGGTGTCCCCCCCCGGCCAAACCTCTGGTGGACCTTATCACCACCAGAGCTTGGAGGGAACCGGACACTGTAGAGCCTATACCCAAAAGGCCCAACAAGATATTGAGTGCATTGGCAGAGCTTCTTGGAACAAGGGTTCCCTGGTTGATGCCATGGTGGTGGCGGCGGCCACAAAAAAGGAACTCACCCAAGAAAGTTCCTCGGTCCACCCCCCCAAACAAGGTGTCCAGGGCTATGAACCGTCTTGGAAAGCGGACTTTTGCTTCAGCCACCTTTACTATAAGAGCGTTGAATTACTTGGCCCATGTAATTCGACTGCAGCAGGACCTCATGAAAGAGTACGTGAGTCTCCCCCGGAGTCCAAGTCGGCCAAGGATAAATGGACCTTCTCGGCTCGTATGTCCACTCTCAAGTCTGTGTACAATACGTCCATGCGTTTACTCTCTCATGCCACCAAGGGAGCTGCTAGGGCTAGTGGGTCCGGCATCGCCTTAAGGCATCACGCCTGGCTCCGTCTTTGCGACTTATCGGAACCCTTCAAGGCATCCTTTGCTAATGCACCCTTTGACGGTTCCACCCTGTTAGGGAAGACTGTCCGTGATATGCTTGTCCAGAGTGAGAAAGACGGGAAGACGCTGTCAGCCATCGGGATCCGCTTCTCTAACCCTCAAAGGTCCTTTTCCAGGAACCAGCAAGGGCAAAAGAAGCTGTGGTTCTGGAAAACTCAGCAGTCCCAGAACGCTCAGGACTCCTTCTCCCCCAGAGGCAGAGGGGGACAAGGTGGATGCCGGCCCAGAGGCAGAGGTGAGCCAAAGAACTTTGGGTCACGTGAACCCTTTTCAGAGCGACCCGCGCAGCAACCCTGAGGAGTTACCTGACTGCTCCTCTCTGGAGGCAGTCGGGAGCTTTTTTCTATGCACCTAGCCCAATGGGAGTCCATCACGACAGATCGCTGGGTGCTTCGAATAATATCCAGAGGCTATTCTATTCCCTTCATAAACAAGCCCCCTTACACAAGGTGCCTCCTGGACGTCCCACCCGCTCAGAGGGAGGCTGCGGCCTTGAAAATACAAAAGCTACTAGAAAAAAGAGCCATTCAGCAGGTGCCCCCAGACCAGTTCGGATCAGGAATCTATTCCAGGTTCTTTTTGGTGCCAAAAAAGATGGGGGACCTAAGGCCGATTCTCGACATGTCAGCAATTAACCTGTTCGTTGCCAAGGAAACGATGTTCATCGTGCATACAGCTGCAGTCATAACAGATGGGTTATCCTGCCATCAGGCAGGTCCTCGGTCGGCCTAATTCCAAAGTCTAGGTCTGGCGTCAGTTGTCGTCGCTTCTTCCCTGACGTCAGTGCGGCAGGGGTATAAAAGAACCAGCCGACGCCATTTTCTTCAGTCTTTCTTGCCACGCGGTGCCCGAAGCAGAAGCAGTTCGCAAGTGCCAGTCGGCCAGCTCCTGAGATTTACGAAAATTAAGCTGAAGTCTTCTTGAAAGCTAAGTACCCCATTGGGGAAACTTTTCTTGCCTCAGACCGATGTCAGACAAAGTTAATAATTGCATTTCTTGTGGGAAGCAAATACCGCATAAGGATTTCCATTCCTTCTGCATTCCTTGCTTAGGCCCAGACCACGACGTCTCGGCCTGTCGTTTTTGTGCTAGATTCAACAAACGCACTATTAAACGTCGGGCGGAGTTCGCCCAGCACTATTTTGGTAAAAAATTTAATTACATTATGTCGTCGGATACGCCGACTCCAGTTTTGAGTAAAAGACACAAAGATAAGGACCGACATATGAGGTCCGCGACTTCTACCGACACCACGCTAAAGCCGGCTACAGGTGCTCCGGTTCTCAGCGAGGCGCCTACGCAGCCCCTGAGTACCGATGACGCTTCTTTAGCGGTGTCTTCTGTGCCCGAGGTCGCAGGCTCCTCTGCCCCCACTCCAACTACAGATACCGACGCCACTCTTGGCGGGGAAACTCAGAGTTTAGACAGACCTGCCACCTCTCAAGGTGTCTTCAGGCCTTCCTCTTTTTCCATTAAAGCTTTCACAAAATCTAAAGCAGCCATGAAAACTAAAAGACAAGCTCCACAGAGCCCCTCTCAAGGCCCCATGCCTAAAAAACAGATGCTCAAAATGGCAGAGAATTTGATTACTCTTATCAGGGGGTTCTCAACCACTCTTGGACAAAAGGCCCAGACTGGCGGGAGACTACCCTTCCTCAGACCAAGCCTCTATTACCTCAGAACATTCTGAGGACCAGGAATATTCATATTCCCCTTTTGAAGATTCTGATGCTGAGGAGTCCATTCCCTCGGTCTCCCCCCCTGAGGAATATTCTTTTGGGGAAACCTTACATACCTTGAGGGAACACTTTCACTGGGAAGGCCAAGATTACTCAGATTCCAAGAAAAGGCTCAGGGATTTTCTCTTGCTTCCTCAGCACAGGCCTCTGGCTATCCCTCCTGTTTTGGATATATTAGATGATGTGTACACAGAAGCCAGCCTCAACCCAGATTCTTTACCTCCAGCTCCTGTTAAACCTGACAGGTATTACCGGGTTCCTGATTCACACCAATTCCTATACAAAAGCCATGCTGCTGACCCAGAAACTATTTCACAGGGTCCCAAGGGAATTAAGGCCTCTACTGCCAAAAACCCATTACCTTCAGAGAGGGATTCCAGAGCTTTAGAAAGGTGGGGGAAAAAGGTATACACCTCGGCCACTTTAACCATGAGGGCATTAAACTGTCAGTTCCATATGTTAAAGTATCAACAGTTTTTGTTATCTCAGTTGAAAAGCAAAATGACACAACCTGAACAACCAGATTTAAAGGAGTTGCAGGATTTGTTGCATAGTGCAGAGCAAGTGGGTAAACATACCTTGCAATGTGGTTTTGATGCTTTAGAGGCTTCATGTAGAGCTGCTGTTACAGGGTCTGTCATACGTGGACATGCTTGGCTCAAAGAGCAAACCTTACCAGATCATGTCAAAGCTAAATTACTAGATGCACCTCTTCAAAAAGATGTATTGTTTGGTGTTAAAGCTGAGGAGGTACTAAAGAAAATGGAGGAAAAGGCAAGATCAATGCAAACAGTGAAAGATTTCCTACAGGTACAGTCTCCACGTTTCAGCAGAAACTGGCCTTCAAAAAATTGGTCCTTTCCAGCCAAGGACAGACCTCAAACAGGTAGATACAGGCGCCCGAGGGGTAGAGGGCAATCTCAAGGATCATTTAGAGCCAGACAATGGCAAGCACCTACACCAAGAAGTGGAGAAGATAGATCACAGCCATTCAGAAAGCAGACACAATGACTTTCCCCTTTGCATGCCAAGCAAAGCTTTAATGGCAGCACCTTTAGGCAGAAAACTGGCATTATTTTCAAAAAATTGGCATATTGTCACAAAAGACAAATGGATCCTGGACATTATAGACAGAGGCTACAGATTCCACTTTCACACCCTTCCAAAAATGAGAGGCATGCCAAACCTGCCACAAAAGCAAAGGGCAGAGGCACAAAAACAAATTTCAGCTCTCTTGGACATGAAAGCTATTCAAGAGGTACTTGCAAAAGAACAGGGTCAAGGTTTTTATTCCAGACTATTCCTGGTACCAAGGAAGGACAAAGATTTGAGACCTATTTTGGACCTATCCATCCTAAACACATAATGTTAAGTTGTCAATCTCGCCTTCATTCTTGCTTGATGGGTTCGGAGCCGATCCTCGGCTCCGACTCGGCACTTGCTAAGCTCGAGAGTCACTTTTACCAGCTCGAGGCAGCCCCATATCCCATGATGCAAGGCGGTAAGTACCCAGATCTCGTTTGCCGCTTCGCTGATGAGGTCCTCCTTTTACCAGCTCCTGGTAAGTGATTTGCTACTTTGCTATTTTAGCCCCTTTTAACAAAAAAACCCTTAATTGTTAGTTTTATTTTAGTTTTAAACCTTTTCTGACAGAAAATTCTCTGTCTCTTCTTATTTTTTTAGTCAGACTTTCACCCATCCCATCCCCCCCCCCGTTAGGGTGTGTGTGTGTGTTTTCTAGTTATACCTTTTGGTATATTTAATTTAATTTCTTTGACTGGTGTGTGTGTCTGTGTTTACACCATGTCTAAAGAAAGGGTCTCAGGCTTTAAGAAGTGTGACTCGTGCTGTCAGAAAATGTCTCTGACAGGCGGTCACACTTCTTGCCTGTATTGCCTGGGGCCTCTTCACCTGCAGGACTCCTGTGCTATTTGTCATTCTTTCAGCCAGAGAGTCCTGCAGGAAAGAAGAAATAAGTTGATTTTGAGGGGCCTTCTTAAGCCGGAGGGCTCTCCGGCTAAGTCGGCTCCATCCAAGACTTCTAAGTCTTCCAAGGCCCAGGCTTCTGTGTCCAAGCCTGCGGCCTCGGCTCCGACTCGTTCTGAGTCGAGATCGGCTCCGGCTGGAGCCGATTCTGGCTTAACTAAGCCTTCGGCACCGATGGCTATCGGTGCCGATTCTGGTTCGACCACTTCGGTGTCGGCTCCGATCGGTTCCGACCACCATGTGGCTCAGGCATCGGTGTCGGCTCCGATCGGCTCCCACACCGTTACTTTTGTAGCTGTATCGGCTCCGGCTGGAGCCGATGCATCGAAGCTACCTGTCGGCTCCGATAAGTTGTCGGCTCCGACAGGTTCAGTAGTTTCATCGGTTCCGATGGCTCCTTCGAGGAAGAGGTCTAGGTCTCCTTCCTTGGAGCCGATACTTCGCCCGGCTTCACCTCTCCTCTCGGAACGGAGCCATCGGAGCCGATCTTCAAGGTCATCCAGGCTTTCTGACCATGATTTAGAGAGAGTGGTCAGTAGATTACTTAAGTCACAGGCACTGGCCCAAATGTTACATAGCCCGTCTCAACAGACGGCTATTGGTCCACACCCCATTGCAGTTCCTCCTTCAACTCTACCCCAGAGCTTGGAGTTGGAGTCTTCGGGAATGGTTACTGCTACGGCTGAGGGACAGATACCCCTTCTGTTCCTTCAGCCTCTACTCTTATCTCCTCTTGAGACCTTCCTTAGAGGGATTCGGTGGCTGGGCTTCCATGGTCTCCTCCGAGGGGTGAGTGGCATCGGACCCTTGTCGAACCCGCTCTTCCCCTTGGAGCCTCGGCCTTGGTGAGCTCTGCTCCGACATCTGCCTCGGAGACTTCCCTTCGGTGGTCCCTGGAGTTCCTAGCTCTTCGGAACGGGTTCTCTCGGACCTTCCTGGGAGGGGAGCATTCGAGGTGATGAAGAGTGTGCTGGCCACGGGTATCAGCCAGCAGTCTGTTCCCTTAGCTCCTCCCTCTATAGTGCCTGTTGACATCTCTGCCACTTCTCTTGCTACAGGACCCAGAGATCCTCCGCCTCAGGTTTCCCCATTGGGAATATCCCCCTCTTCCGAGGATTCTCCTGATGTTTCAGGAGATCCTCCTAGGAAGAGGACCTGTAAGAGGAAACATGTAGACTCCCCCGAGTCTATCACTTCAGATACTGACTTAGATGAGTCAGAGGGATCCCCCTCTGAGGATGTCTCCTTCTCAGACATCCTAGAACTCCTTAGACAGAGGGGAAACTGGCCCACCAATAATCCCTCTGAGGATGAGTCAGTATACCTAGAGGCGTTTGGATCTCGGCCCTCCACCTCCTGGGTGTCTCCGCCTTCGACCCCTTATGCAGGTTATTGCCCGAAGGCGTGGGCTGCTCCTGACTCTGTAGAGCCAGTCCCTAGGAGGCCTTCAAAATTTATTACTGCCCGTGTGATAAGCAATTCCTCACTAAGGGTGTTCCGCTGATGCCATGGTGGTGGCTGCTGCCACCAAGAAGGAACTTGCAGATCCTTCCGTACCCGTCCATCCTCCTAATAAGGACTCTAGGACCATGGATAGGTACGGTAAGCGGATGTTTTCCTCAGCAACCTTTGCTATGCGTTCGCTGAATTACCTATGTCACTTCACCAGACTCCAAAGGGATATCCTTAAGGAGCTAGGTGATGTTGTACAGGATCCTACAGCTGCAGGGGCTCAGGAAAAAATTGCTTCGCAGCTAGGAACCCTTAATTCCATTGCAAACTCCTCCATGCGGCTAATATCATATGCTGCTGATGGAGCGAGTAGGGCCGCAGGTACAGGGGTGGCTCTCAGATGCCAAGCCTGGATGCGGCTATGTGACTTTGCAGATCCCTTTAAGGCGTCCTTCACAAATTCTCCCTTTGATGGGTCAGCTTTGTTTGGCCCTCAAGTGAAGGAAACTTTGACCAGGTGTGAGCAGGACGGCAAGACTCTTTCTGCCGTAGGAGTCCGTTTTTCCACCCCTTCTAGACCTTACCCCAAAGGACAGAAAGGTGGCAAAATGTGGTTCCGCAAATCCCAAGGAGTCACGCCGGATTCACGTGGTCAGTTTACCCCTAGAGGCAGAGGGGGCAACAACAACAGACGCCGCTCTAGAGGCAGAGAGGGTCCAAAAAACCAGGGAAACAGAGAGCCTCTCTGACAAGCCCTTTCAGCATCCCTGAGATGTTGCCCGGCTGTCCCTCCTTGGAGGCAGTCGGGGGAAGATTATCACTGTACCCAGAAGCCTGGCACTCCCTCACTCAAGACAGATGGGTACAGTCGATCATATCCAAGGGTTACATAATTCCTTTCGAGGAAAGTCCTTTCTACCCCTCAAATTCCCTTCCAGATGTACCACCCGGTCTAAGGGAAATTGCAGTTAGAAGTCTCAAAACTACTGCAAAAAAGAGCCATTCAGCCAGTTACAACAGACCATTCAGAGCCCGGAATCTACTCAAGGTTCTTTTTGGTCCCAAAAAAGACGGGAGACTGGAGACCAATATTGGATCTCAGCAGACTCAACAAGTCTGTGAGGAAGACAAGATTCCGAATGGTCACTCTTCCGTCAATTCTGCCCTTCTTACAGAAGGACAACTGGATGTGCTCAATAGATCTTCAGGATGCGTACTATCACATCAAAATTCACAGACGCTCCAGGAGATTTCTCCGCTTTCGGCTGGGGTCAAGTCATTTCCAGTTCAGAGCCCTGCCCTTTGGTCTCACCACAGCCCCAGAGTGTTCACCAAATGCATGGCAGTGGTCACGGCTCACCTGAGACGTCAAGGATTCCAGGTGTTTCCGTATCTCGACGACTGGCTCCTGTCAGCCACCACCAGGCATCAGCTTATTCAAGCCAGGGATTACACAATAAATCTTTGTTCTCATTTGGGCATCTCGATCAACTTAGAAAAGTCATCCTTATTGCCCTGCCAGTCTATTACTTTCATAGGCGCAAACTTAAACACTGTTAGGATGTCAGCTACCCTTACAGATCAAAGAGTTTCAGACATTCAAAGTCATGTCAGGATCATTCTAGCCAACAAGAAAGTACAGGCCAGAATGGTTCTAAAGGTATTAGGCCTCATGGCTGCGGCCATTACTCTTCTTCCCCTGGCTCGCTTCTACATGCGCCTTCTTCAGTGGATGCTGTTCACACAGTGGTACCAACAACTTCCAATGCGTCACCAGATTCTGGTGACACAGACTTGCAAAGATCATCTTGCTTGGTGGATCATATCTCCCCAGGTTCACCAAGGCAGACACTTTGTACCCCCCATCCCCGGTAGCCACTGTCACCACGGATGCCTCCCTGATCGGGTGGGGGGGTCATTATCAGGGCAGGATGGTTCATGGGACGTGGCAGCCGTTCGAGTACCACCTGCACATAAATGTCCTGGAGATGAGAGCAGTGCTTTTAACGTTGCAAGCCCTCAACGACTTTCTTCCCGTAGGGACAATTGCAGTCCACACAGACAACATGTCTGTAGTTTGGAATATCAACAAACAGGGCGGAACCAAGTCCTACCCCTTGTGTCGAGAAGCGCTCAGACTATGGCAATGGGCAATCTCCTCTCATCGGTTTCTGGTAGCAACGCATATCCCTGGGAAAACCAACATTGTAGCGGACAGCTTGAGCAGAGCTATTCTCATGCCTCACGAGTGGTCTCTCAAGCAATCGATAGCGGAAGAGATTTTTCTGGAATGGGGTCGTCCATGTTGCGATCTTTTTGCTACTCCCCAAAACAGCAAATGCCCAGACTTCTTCTCTCTCTTGCCTCTTCCAGGCCATCCCCCCAGAGACGCTCTGACCCAGGATTGGCCCCAGGGACTTCTTTATGCCTTCCCTCCATTTCCTCTGATCCCTCAAGTTATCCAGAAAGCAACCGTTTGAGAGCCAAATTGATTCTCATTGCTCCTTACTGGCCTCGACAAGTTTGGTTCCGTTCCTCCATCGTCACCTTTTGGTGCAGCCGTGGCATCTGGACCCAGTGCCAGATCTTCTGATTCACCAATCCGGTCAGCTGCACCGGTCTATCCCTTCTCTCAACCTCACAGCATGGTTGCTCCACTTCCTTCCTTAGCCAGGCTTCCTTTGATCTCTAACCCTGTTAGAGACATCATAGTAGCTTCTTTAAAATCCTCTACCAGGAGGATTTATGCAAGCAAATGGAAACGTTTCTCTTATTGGGCTAAGGCCAAGAATATTGATCCTTTCACTGCCCCTGTTCAGGCAGTCCTGGACTTCTTAGCAGAGATTTTTCATGCAGGCTCCTCTTCTTCCACAGTCAGAGTTCAATTGGCTGCTATCTCGAACTTTCATGTCGGGATTGCAGATCACAATATTATGTCCCATAGGCTCTGTAGGGCCTTCTTGAAAGGAATTTTCCTGCTAAAGCCTCCAATCAGGAATCCTCCTCCTCAATGGGATCTAAATTTAGTGCTGACATCCTTGATTCTTCCCCCCTTCGAGCCAGCTGTTTCTTGTTCCCTGAAATTTCTTTCTTGGAAAACTTTATTCCTAGTAGCTATTACATCGGCCAGGAGAGTGTCTGAACTTCATGCTCTATCGGTTCGACCCCCCTATTTGGTTTTTCACAAAGACAGAGTATCATTGAGAACTAATCCGACCTTTTTGCCTAAGGTTGCCTCAAAGTCTAATTTGAATCAATCCATTGATCTCCCTGTATTTTTCCCAAACTATTCAGACAGAGCCGAACAAAAAACTACATTATCTTGATGTCCACCGCCAACTCAGATATTATTTGGACAGAACAAAAAAATTTAGGAAATCTGATCAACTTTTTGTTTCCTATGCGGATAATAAGAAAGGCCTTCCTGTCTCTAAAGTGACCTTGTCTAGATGGCTTTCTTGGTCATCTCTGAAATTTATCTGCTCAGGGGAAAACAGCTGTGCTCAAAACCTAAAGCACATTCAACTAGGAGCTTAGCTACTTCTACAGCCTTTCAAGCTAGACTTCCTTTAGACACTATTTGTGCAGCGGCCACTTGGGCCACTCCTCATACTTTTGTTTCCCATTACAAATTGGACTTGGCCTCCAGGGACAGAGCCAGTTTTGGCTCTACAGTCCTCAAGAGTCTGTTCCTTTGAGCCACCCAGGATAGAGGTGCTAGGGACGCGGTCCCATCAAGCAAGAATGAAGGCGAGATTGACAACTTAACATTAAGAAGTTATGTACCTACCATAACGTTCCATGTTAGTTGTCTTCTCGCCTTCTTTCTTGACCCTCCCTCCTTCCCCCAGGCCTGGACAGACCTTCCTATAAGAAATTATTATGCTGAAGACCATTCAGACCTGGTCCTTCTTCCATCCTGTAAGTTTTCTTTCTTCCTTTTGGAAGTGTTTTATGCTTGGTGCTATTGCCCTTTGTCATCAAACGAGATCTGGGTACTTACCGCCTTGCATCATGGGATATGGGGCTGCCTCGAGCTGGTAAAAGTGACTCTCGAGCTTAGCAAGTGCAGTCGAGCCGAGGATCGGCTCCGAACCCATCAAGCAAGAAAGAAGGCGAGAGAAGACAACTAACATGGAACGTTATGGTAGGTACATAACTTCTTATTTACTCGTACCAAAATTCAAGATGCTCACATTACAGCATCTTCTTCCCATGCTGGGCAAGGAGTCTTGGCTGGTAACATTGGACCTCAAGGAGGCATACCTGCATGTCCCTATCAGACAAGATTTCAGAAGATACCTCAGATTTCTTGCAGGTTCAACCCATTATCAATTCTCTGCATTGCCCTTTGGCTTATCTACTGCGCCCAGAGTCTTTACAAAATGCCTGGCATCAGTAATTGCCTTCTGCAGACTTCAAGGGATACAACTCTACCCATATCTGGACGACTGCCTGATCCAAGCGGACAGCAAGCACATACTTCTGAAACACCTGGCTTTTGTAATAAAATTGTTGAACTTTCTGGGATACACAGTCAACAAAAAGAAATCAAAACTAATACCCTCTCAAGCAATAATTTTCCTGGGTGCCAGCTTGAATACAAACACCCAGATGGCCTACCTCACGCCAGAGAAGCAAGGGCAACTATCTCAATACTTCAGAAAAATGGCAACCTTCACCAGGCTGACTGCAAGGAAAGTCCTGCAGGCTCTGGGATTCATGGCATCTTGCATCCTACTGATCCCATGTGCAAAGCTGCATATGAGGAAACTTCAATGGTACCTAAAAAACTTATGGTCTCAACACAGCCACAGTTTGGAAACAATTATACCACTCATTCCATGTCTTCAAAAGGAATTTCTGTGGTGGGCTCAAGCATGCCAAAGAAACATAGGTCTCCCCTTCTGCATGCCTTAAGCAAATCAAATCATCACAACAGATGCCTCGGACTACGCCTGGGGGGGCGCACATGACAGATCAGTGCATTCAGGGCAAATGGTCCCAAAAAGAGAAGCACCTACACATCAATCAAAAGGAAATGCTAGCAGTACAAAATGCTGTTATGGCCTTCAAAGACCTACTGCATCCAGGCCAGCTATTGATAAGGACAGACAACACCACAGTGATGTGGTACATAAACAAACAGGGAGGAACTCATTCATACCCCCTGTGCCGACTAGCCACGTCCCTTTGGAACACAGCTCTGGAATTGCAAATCCAACTTCAAGCACAATTCCTGCCAGGGAAGGAAAACACACTGGCAGACAACCTAAGCAGAAATATGACAGATCCACACGAATGGAAGTTGCATCCTCAAGTTTTCGCAAAGATAATTCAGGCATGGGGACAGCCAGACATAGATCTCTTTGCTACCCACAAAAATTACCAACTGAAAAAATTTTGCTCAAGGACCTATCATCCACAGGCCTGGAAAGTGGACGCACTTTCTTTCAATTGGACAACATTGACAGTCTATGCCTTTCCACCTCTTCCTCTGCTGCCCAAAGTTCTATTAAAAACCAGAGCAGAGAGGCCAAAGATGATTCTCATTGCTCCAGACTGGCCAAGACAACACTGGTATCCACTCCTGAAGAGCCTGACGCATTCCCCTCCATGGATCCTGCCTCTAGTGCCTCTTCTGTTGACCCAGCACAACTTCAAAACTCTTCACAGCCAGCTAAAAACCCTCAATCTAGCCGCATGGAGGATTCCTTGATTTCCCAACAGACCCTCCTCTCCAAGGAGGTGCAGGATGTCATCTTGGAGGCCAGAAGACCTTCAACTAGAAAAGCCTACTCCGCCAAATGGAAACGGTTTTGTGCCTGGAATCAGAAAAAGGGCCAGAATCCTTGGGTTCTAAATTTACCTCAAATATTACAGTACCCAGCTGAGATGTTAAACAGTGGACTTTCCTTCTCCTCCATCAAGATCCATGCTTCAGCCATTTCTGCACAATACAACACTGATCCTCCTTTATTCTCTCATCCTCTCTTAAGACAGTTCCTCAGAGGGGCTAAGAATATAAAACCCCCAAGGAAACCACCAGTACCTGCTTGGGACCTCAACTTCATTTTAGAAAAACTGACTCTGCCTCCATTTGAGCCAGCTGCCTCAACAGAACTGCAATATTTGTCATGGAAAACAGCCTTCCTTCTGGCTATCACCTCAGCACGCAGGGTTTCAGAACTACAAGCCCTCATGGCGGTGCAACCTTTCATCATTTTCCATCAGGACAGAGTTTCCTTACGAACCAACCCTTCCTTTATGCCAAAGGTAGTATCCAGTGTAGCCTTGAATCAGACTATCCACTTACCTACCTTTTATCCTAACCCACAAAACAAAGGGGAAAGACTGCTACATTCCTTGGACATTCACAGACAACTTTGTTATTATTTGGACAGGACAAAGCCATTCAGAAAATCAGAGCAACTCTTTGTGTCCTATGCTACAGGTGCTCAAGGAAAGGCTATTTCCAAACAGACAATCTCAAAATGGATAGCCCACTGCATACGCTTTTGTTACTCATTTCATGGAAAAACTGTACCTACAAGCATCAGATCTCTCCCACAAGGGCCACAGCTACCTCTGCAGCTTTCCTCAGGGGGGTTCCTACCAAGGATATTTTGGAAACAGCCACTTGGAGTTCTGTGCACACTTTCTCCAAGCACTATCACCTTCCACTATACTCTAAATCTAGAGCGGGCTTTGCCACAGCAGTCTTGCAGGGCATCCTTGCTCCTCCTAGTTCCACTTAGTGCCTGCCATCCCTTTTTAGCTTTGGGATTCTACCCATCTGTTATGACTGCAGCTGTATGCACGATGAACATAGTACAGTTTTGTACCTACCATAAATGTAGATGTTCGAGTGCTAATACAGCTGCAGTCCAGGTTTCCCTCCCTCCTTCCCCTCTTGGGACAGGCCTTATGACAAACACCTCCTCATACAACCTGATTGGGGTATTCTTTATGGTGTATTTGCTTGAAAACTACTGTTTTTTGATTATATTACATTGCATTATTACATAAGTTTATGTTTTGCCTTCCTTCTGGGGGCACCTGACATCTGGGGCAAGAAAAACTGAAGAAAATGGCATCGGCTGGTTCTTTTATACCCCTGCCACACTGACGTCAGGGAAGAAGCGACGACAACCGACGCCAGACCTAGACTTTGGAATTCGGCCGACCGAGGACCCGCCTGACGGCAGGATAACCCATCTGTTATGACTGCAACTGTATTAGCACTCGAACATCTACATTTATGGTAGGTACAAAACTGTACTTTTCGGATGGTCACGCTTCAATCCATCCTGCCCTTCCTGCAGGAGGAAAACTGGTTGTGCTTGATGGAGCTCAAGGAAGCATACTACCATATTCTGACGGACAGGCGATCCGGGAGGTTCCTTGGCTTTTGGCTAGGGGCCAGTCATTATCAATTCAGGGTTCTACCCTTCGGTCTCACCACAGCCCCCAGGGTGTTCAACAAGGTCATGGCAGTTGTAGCGGTCCACCTGAGACTTCAGGGCATTCAGGTCTTTCCGTACCTGGACGACTGGCTCCTCACTGCCCCCACCAGGCATCTACTCTTACTAGCCAGAGATTTCTTTCTCCGTATATCACCCCGGCTAGGGGTTACCATAAATCTTAGGAAGTCTTCCCTTCAAACTGTTCAAGTGTTAGACTTCATAGGGGCGAGAATAGATTCTCGTCTCACCAGGGCATTCGTAACCCCATACAGACTACACAGCCTGACACTGCATGTGTTAGTGTTTCTGCAGTTCTCTGCACCCCCTGCAGAATTAGTCCTGAGAGCCTTAGGGTCCATGGCAGCAGCTTTCAACCTGATCCCCTGTGCTCGTCTGCATATGAGAATTTTACAGTGGACGTTTCAAGTTCAGTGGTCGATTCTTCATCAACCCCTAGATTTTCCTATCCCTCTGAGCAGAGTGTGCAGAAATTCTCTCACGTGGTGGCTTAATCTTGGAATTTGCAGGAGGGACGTCCCTTTCTTGCGCCACAACCCCAAGTCACGGTGACCACGGACGCCTCCCGCCTCGGGGGGGCATTGTTCGGGCAGGACTGTTCAAGGCACGTGGACTCAAAATGAGACCGTTCTGCATATAAATGTTATAGAGATGAGAGCGGTCCTTTTAGTGTTGCAGGCCCTTCATGATTATCTACCTCTGGGAACTATTGCGATTCAGTCAGACAATATGTCAGTTGTCTGGTATATCAACAAACGGGGGAACCAAGTCTTATACCCTTTGTCGAGAAGCCATGAGAGTTTGGGAATGGGCAATCTCCACCAACCACTTTCTGATAGCAACGCACAATGTTAAGTTGTCAATCTCGCCTTCATTCTTGCTGGATGGGTTCGGAGCCGCTCCTCGGCTCCGACTCGGCCAATACTAAAGCTCGAGAGCTAATTCCACCGGCTCGAGGCTCCCCTATATCCCACAATGCTAGGCGGTAACTACTCAGATCTCGTTTGCCGCTATAGCTGACGAGGTGCGTTTTCTACCGGCTCAGGCAGGTTAGTGAAATATTTACCATTAGGTATTACTGATAACCCCTTTTTTTAATTAGAAAATATTTTCTATAGTTTAATTCTAATATTTAGTTTTATCGACCCTTATCTTTCGAATCCTTCCCCTCTTACTTCTTGTTTTAGGCCTTCGGCCCTTCTCTCACCCTAGTCCCTTTTAAGATTAGTGTTGTAGGGGCTTGTGTGTATGTGTTTCTGTATAACTGTAATTTTTAATAATTTTTTTCTGTAAGGAGTGTCTGGTTTGTGTGTGTGTACAGCCTCTCTTACCTGACTATGTCTAAGGATAAGGTCTCAGGCTTCAAGAAGTTTGACTCGTGCTGTCAGAAAATGTCTCTGACAGACGGTCACACTTCTTGTGTGTATTGCCTGGGACCTGTGCATCTGCAGGACTCATGTGCTGTTTGCCATGGTTTCAGCCCTCGAGTCCTGCAGGAACGCTAGAACAAACTGATCTTGCGGGGCTTGTTAAAGCCTGAAGGCCCCCCCGACTCAGTCTGTGTCAGGGAAGCCTTCAAAAACTTCAAAGCAGTCGGCTCCTGCTCTTGAGTCGACTGCTGAGAAGTCGAAGCAGGCTTCGACATCGGCTCCGGCCGCAGCCGATGTTCTTAAGCCTCATACTGTTACCTCGGCTCCGGCTGGAGCCGAGGCTGATAAGTCTTCATCGGAGCCACATTCCAGAAAGAGGTCCAGGTCCCCCTCCATCGGATCCGTGCACTCGGCACCAGGATCCCCTCTCCTTTCGAAGCGGAGTCACAAAACCCATTCCTCTCGGTCTTCCAGGTTGTCAGACCATGATTTGCAGAGGGTGGTGAGTAGACTTCTTAAGTCCGAGGCACTGGCCCAAATGCTGCATAGCCCGACTCACCAGTCAGTGGCTATTCTCTTTCCACATTACATTCCTCCTCCGACTCCTTCGAGTTCGGAGCCAAGGCTTGTCAGAGCCATGACTGTTGGTGCGTCGGATTCGATACCTTCCATTTCGGTTCCGTCGTCTGCTCCGATCACCTCTTTGGAGGGATCTCGGCGCCGAGCTTCCCTCGTCGGCTCCGAGGGGGCGAGTGGCATCGGACCCTTGTCCGACCCCGCTCTCCCTCGGAGCTTCGGCGCTGGTGAGTTCGGCTCCGACATCGGGAGCTGTCTCTGTCGGTGCTGGGAGAGGTCCTTGTCTCTTCGGAGCGAGGGCCTCGGGCCTTGCCTGACGGGGGTGCCTTCGAGGTCATGCAGAGCGTGCTAGAACCAGGTTCTGCCCCACAGTCAGCTCCTTCAGCCCCTCCATCTACAGTGCCTGCGGTGATTTCTTCTCACCCCCTTGTCCCACACCGCAGAGAACCAACTCCTCAAGATTCCCCATTGGGAATTTCCTCCTCTTCCGAGGTCTCTCCTGACCCTGCAGGAGATCCCCCTAGGAAGAGGCAGTGCAAGAGGAAGCACATTGACTCCCCTGAGTCTATCACCTCTGACACTGACTTAGAGGAATCCGAAGGGTCCCCTCGATCCCCTTCTGAGGATGTCTCCTTTGCGGACATCCTTGAAATCCTCAAACAGAGGGGGAACTGGCCAGCCCTTAATCCTTCGGAGGATGAGTCAGTGTATCTTGAGGCATTTGGTTCTCGCCCTTCTACCTCCTGGGTGTCCCTCCCTTGACCCCTTATGGAAGTGGTGGCAAGGAAGGCTTGGACGGCTCCTGACTCAGTGGAACCCACCCCGAGGAGACCATCCAAATTTATTACTGCCCCCAAAGACAAAGAGTTTTTATCCAAAGGTGTCCCTGTTGATGCTATGTTGGTGGCTGCGGCCACAAAGAAGGAGTTAGCTGATCCTTCGGTTCCTGTCCATCCTCCTAATAAAGAATCTAGGACCATGGACAGGTACGGCAAGCGGATGTTCTCGTCAGCGACCTTTTCAATGCGGTCGCTGAACTACTTATGCCACTTCACTCGTCTCCAAAGAGATTTACTCAAGGATATGGGTGAACTGATGAAGGATCCTACAGCTGAGGGGTTCAAGGACACAATGAACTCCCAGTTGGCAACCCTAAATTCCATTGTTAACTCCTCCATGTGGCTGGTCTCATACGCAGCAGATGGGGCGAGTAGAGCCGCAGGCACAGGTGTTGCCTTACGAAGGCACGCCTGGATGCGGCTATGCAACTTTGCGGACCCTTTCAAGGCGTCCTTCACCAATTCTCGCTTTGATGGATCATCATTGTTTGGTCCACAGGTGAAGGATACATTGACCAGGTGCGAGGTGGAAGGTAAGACTCTCTCTGCCATAGGAGTCCGTTTTTCTACCCCTTCTAGACCCTATCCCAAAGGTCAAAGGGGATTAAAGATGTGGTTCCGCAAACAATCCCAGGGAGTCTCATCTGATGCACAAGGCCGATTCCCCTCTAGAGGCAGAAGGGGGAATAATAATAGACGCCGCCCTAGAGGCAGAGGAGGTCCGCAAAACCAGGGTAGCAGAGAAATGTTCTCTGACAAACCCTTTCAGCACCCCTGAGGGGCTGCCCGGCTGTCCGCCTTCGGAGGCAGTCGGGGGAAGGTTATCACTGTACCCAAAAGCCTGGCTTTCCCTAACTCAAGACAAATGGGTACAGTCGATCATATCCGAGGGTTACAAAATTCCCTTCATTCATATTCCAACCCAACCAAAAGATCCCTTCCAGGCGTTCCACCCGGTCTAAGGGAACAAGCAGCATTAGAAATTTGAAGCTGCTATCAAAAGAGTCATCCAATCAGTCCCGCAGACCAGCAAGGATCCGAATCTACTCCAAATTCTTTTGGTACCAAAAAACAGGGGACTGGAGACCCATACTGGATCTCAGCTACTTAAACAAGTTTGTCAAGAAAACAAAATTCCGGATGGTCACGCTACAGTCCATTCTACCCTTCTTGGGTCAGGACAATTGGATGTGCTCGATAGATCTTCAGGACGCGTACTACCACATCAAAATGAACCGACGCTCCAGGAGATATCTCTGCTTCAGGCTGGGAGCCAGTCACTACCAATTCAGGGCCCTGCCTTTTGGTCTCACTACAGCCCCGGTGTTCACCAAATGCATGGCAGTGGTCACGGCTCACTTGAGACGCCAAGGATTCCAGGTGTTTCCATATCTGGACGATTGGCTCCTTACTGCCACCACCAGACATCAGCTTCTCCTATCCAGGGACTTCACCATTCAATCCTGTCAAGCTCTAGGCATTTCAATAAATTTCGAAAAATCTGCCTTGTCGCCTTGTCAGTCTATTATTTTTATAGGCGCTACCTTAGATACACAGTCCCTTTCAGCCAGACTCACAGAGCAGAGGGTGTTAGACATCCGGAACCAAGTGTCCCTTCTCTTACAATATGTCAAAGTCAAAGCCAGACTGGTATTGAAGGTACTAGGACTCATGGCAGCAGCTATTCCCCTTCTCCCCTTAGCTCACTTTTACATGAGAATCCTCCAATGGATGCTTTTTACTCAGTGGTCCTTTCAACGACTCCCGATGTCCCATACCATACTGATAACTCAAGTATGCAAGAATCAACTTTCTTGGTGGATCACGTCACCTCAACTTCTCCAAGGAAGACCCTTCACTTCCCCCCCCCCCAGTTGCCACGTTGACAACAGATGCCTCCCTGATCGGGTGGGGGGGGCATTATCAGGGCAGGACAGACAAGGGCACGTGGCAACCCTTCGAGTGCCACTTGCACATAAATGTCTTAGAGATGAGAGCAGTGCTTTTAGCGTTGCAAGCCTTTCACGACTCTCTTCCCAAGGGGACTATTGCAATTCAAACGGACAACATGTCCGTAGTGTGGTACATAAACAAACAAGGCGGAACCAGATCATACCCTTTATGTCGAGAAGCACTCAGACTTTGGCAATGGGCGATCTCTTCTCATCGTTTTCTGATAGCAACGCATATTCCCAGGAAATCCAACGTTATTGCAGACAAATTGAGCAGAGCAATTCTCATGCCACATGAGTGGTCTCTAAAGAAATCAGTTCTAGAAGAAGTATTACTAAGATGGGGCCACCCTTGCTGCGATCTTTTTGCTACTCCCCAAAACAGCAAGTGTCACGACTTCTTCACTCTCTTCCCGTTACCAGGCCATCCCACCAGAGACGCTCTAGTCCACGATTGGCCCCAGGGACTTCTGTATGCCTTTCCCCCCTTTCCACTGATACCTCAACTAATTCAGAAAGCCATCGCCTTGAGAGTGACAATGATCCTCATTGCCCCTTACTGGTCTCGACAGATATGGTTTCCCTTTCTTCATCGTTACCTTTTGGAGCAGCCTTGGCATCTGGACCCAATACCAGATCTGATTACCCATCAATCGGGTCAGCTGCACCAATCTCTATCTTCTCTGAACCTCACAGCGTGGTTTCTCCGATTCCAACCTTAGCCAGGCTTCCCTCAATATCTCGGTCGGTCCGAGATATTTTGATAGCCTCTCATAAATCCTCTACCCGGAAGATTTATACTAGCAAGTGGAAACGTTTTTCCCTTTGGGCATCATCGAAAAGTATAGATCCCTTTACTGCACCTATCCAGTCTATTTTAGACTTTCTAGCAGAACTCTTTCATTTAGGATCTTCTGCATCAACCATTAGAGTTCAATTGGCTGCCATATCAAATTTTCATGTTGGTGTCTCAGAATCCAGCATCATGGCTCACAAACTCTGTAAAGCCTTCTTAAGGGGTGTATTTCTTCTCAAACCTCCAATCAAAGACCCTCCGCCTCAATGGGATTTGAACTTGGTTCTGGCATCTTTAATTCTTCCCCCCTTTGAACCGGCTTCATGTTCTCTGAAGTTGCTTTCTTGGAAGACACTTTTTCTGGTAGCTATAACTTCAGCGAAAAGAGTATCTGAACTCCATGCTCTGTGCAGTCGTCCCCCTTACTTAGTTTTTCACAAAGACAGGGTATCCCTCCGGACTAATCCATCCTTTTTACCTAAAATTTCTTCTCAAATTAACCTAAACCAAGTTATTGATCTCCCCGTTTTTTTCCCCTAACTATTCAAATAGGTCAGAGCAAAAGCTGCATTTTTTGGATGTTCATCGCCAACTGAGATATTACTTAGACAGGACTAAACAATTCAGGAAATCTGATCAATTGATGTTAAGTTGTCTATCTCGCCTTCATTCATGCTGGATGGGTTCGGAGCCGACCTCGGCTCCGACTCGGCCACTCTAAAAGCTCGAGAGTTGGTTCCACCGGCTCGAGGCTCCCCTTATATCCCACAATGCTAGGCGTGAGTTACCTCAGATCTCGTTTGCCGCTACAGCGATCGAGGTGTTTGGTTTCTACCGGCTTCTTGGTGAGTAATTGTAGAGTAAAATTTAGTCTACTTAAACCCCTTTAGTTTAATTTTTAACAGTTGTTTCCTTAGTTTAGTGGATTTTGTCCCTTTTCTCTCTTATTATCCCCTTTTTCCACAAGAACTTATAAGTTCTTCCCTTGGGCCTTTGGGCCTTTTCCATCCTAGTGGTGTCTGTGTGTTTTTCTCAGAATTTAAAACTTTGATAGTTTGTTTTATTTTTGAGTTTAAACTTGGATAGGGTGTAATCAGTGTGTTTGACTGTGTGTGTGTGATTACACTTCCTTCTAAAATGTCTAAAGACTCAAAGGTCTCAGACTTCAAGAAGTGTGACTCGTGCTGTCAGAAAATGTCTCTGACAGACGGTCACACTTCTTGTGTTTACTGCCTGGGACCTTTACACCTGCAGGACTCCTGTGCTGTATGCCACGGCTTCAGCCCCAGGGTCCTGCAGGAAAGAAAAAACAAACTTATTTTGAGAGGTTTACTCAAGCCTGAGGGTTCCCTTACTGTTCCTTCGGGAAAGCCCTCCAAGGCTTCTAGGTCCTCGGCTCCAGCTTCTGAGCCGAGACTTAAGGCTACGAAACCTCCGTCTACATCGGCTCCGGCTGGAGCCGATGAGTGTCAGACTGCAGTTTCTGTGGTTTCCTCGGCTCCGGCTGGAGCCGAGGTATTGAGTTCCTGTGTCGGTTCCGACCAGACCTTCGGAACCGACATCTAGAAAGAGGTCCAGGTCACCGTCCCTTGGCTCCGTTCATTCGGCTCCAGCATCTCCTCTGCTGTCTGAACGGAGCCCTAGATCTCACTCCTCTAGGTCATCGAGGCTTTCGGACCATGACCTTCAGAGGGTAGTGAGTCGACTTCTCAAGTCCGAGGCACTGGCCCAAATGCTTCAGAGCCCGACTCATCAGTCAATGTCTGACCCTGTCCCTCTTTATGTTCCTCCTCCGACTCCGTTGAGCTCGGAGCCGGGGCGTTTCGGAACCGAGACTGTGGTAGCGTCGGAGCCGATACAAATGTCTTCGGCTCCATCGTCGGCTCCGATTTCTTCCTTAGAGGAATCTCGGCGCCGGACTTCCCTCGTCGGCTCCGAGGGGGTGAGTGGCATCGGACCCTTGTCCGACCCCGCTCTCCCTCTCGGGGCTTCGGCGCTGGTGAGTTCGGCTCCGACATCGGCCTCGGAGTCATCACTGTCGGTGCCGAGGGAGGTTTTTAGCTCGGGCGGGGACCTCTGGCTCTGCCTGACAGGGGTGCGTTCGAGGTCATGCGGAGTGTGTTGGAACCTGGTTCAACTCCACAGTCGGCTCCGTCCGCCCCCTCCCTCTTCGGTGCCTCAGGTCAAGTCGGCTCACTCCCTCATCCCAGACCGCAGAGAGCCAGCTCCTCAGGAATCTCCTGTGGGATCTCATCCTCTTCCGAGGCCTCTCCTGAATTGGCAGAAGAGCCCCTCGGAAGAGAAAGTGTAAGAGGAAACACATAGACTCACCTGAGTCCGTCACCTCTGACACGGATTTAGAGGATTCGAGGGTTCCCCGTTCCCCTTCTGAAGATGTCTCATTTGCAGACATTCTAGAAATCCTTAAGCAGAGGGAAATTGGCCAGCCCTCAACCCTTCGGAGGATGAATCTGTGTACCTTGAGGCGTTTGGCTCTCGCCCTTCCACCTCCTGGGTGTCTCCCCTTTGACCCCCTCATGCAGGTGGTAGCAAAAGGCATGGACGGCTCCTGACTCAGTGGACCCCACCCCCAGGAGACCCTCAAAATTTATCACGGCACCAGAGGATAAACAATTTTTGACCAAAGGAGTTTCTGTGGATGCTATGGTGGTTGCTGCTGCCACCAAGAAGGAACTAGCTGATCCTTCAGTGCCTGTCCATCCACCTAACAAGGAATCTAGGTCTATGGACAGGTACGGGAAGCGGATGTTCTCATCAGCGACCTTTGCAATGCGTTCGCTGAACTACCTATGCCATTTTACTCATCTTCAAAGAGACTTGATCAAAGAAGCGAGTGACATGTTGAAGGATCCTACAGCTGCGGGTTTTCAAGACAAGATGAACACTCAGCTGGCTACCCTGAACTCCATAGCTAACTCCTCCATGCCTCCTTTCGTATGCGGCTGATGGAGCGAGCAGGGCCGCAGGGACAGGCGTAGCCTTGCAGGCATGCTGGATGCGGCTATGCAACTGCGGATCCCTTTAAAACGTCTTTCACTAATTCCCGTTCGATGGATCATCTCTTTTGGTCCTCAAGTGAAAGAAACCTTGACTAGGTGCGAGACGGATGGCAAGACTCTTTCTGCCGTCGGAGTCCGTTTTCTACTCCTTCTAGGCCTTACCCCAAAGGCCAGAAAAGTGGGAAAATGTGGTTCCGCAAGCAATCTCAAGGGACTTCGCCTGACGACAGAGTCGGTTCCCGCCAGAGGCAGAGGGGAACAACAATGGTAGACGCCGCCCTAGAGGCAGAGGGTCCGCAGAACCAGGGCACTCGAGAAGCCTTCTCTGATAAGCCCTTTCAGCATCCCTGAGGTGTTGCCCGACTGCCCACCTTCGGAGGCAGTCGGGGGGAAGATTGTCACTGTACCCAGAAGCCTGGCTATCCTTAACTCAAGACAAATGGGTACAGTCCATCATTTCCGAAGGCTATTCCATTCCCTTCGTTCGCATTCCAAACCAATCAAAAAAATCCCTTCCAGATGTTCCACCCGCTCAAAGGGATCTTGCAGCTTTAGAAATTTCAAAGCTGCTTGCAAAAAGAGCAATTCAGCCAGTTCCAGCAGACCAGCAAGGATCCGAAATCTACTCCAGGTTCTTTTTAGTTCCAAAGAAAACGGGACTGGAGACCAATTTTGGATCTCAGTATCTTGAACAAGTCAGTCAAGAAAACAAGATTTCGGATGGTCACACTGCAATCCATCCTTCCCCTTTTGGGAAAGGGAAACTGGATGTGCTCTATAGACCTTCAGGATGCGTACTATCACATAAAAATGAACAGACGCTCCAGAAGATTCCTCCGCTTCAGGCTAGGAACCAGTCATTTTCAATTCAGGGCCCTGCCCTTTGGTCTCACCACTGCCCCCCGGGTGTTTACCAAATGCATGGCAGTGGTAGCTTCTCACCTGAGACGTCAAGGATTCCAGGTGTTTCCATATTTGGACGACTGGCTCCTCACAGCTCCCACCAAGCATCTTCTTCTAATTGCCAGGGACTACACCTTTCGCATTTGTCAAAATTTAGGCATTTCAATAAATTGCGAAAAGTCTGTTTTGTCGCCTTGTCGTACTATTACCTTCATAGGCGCAAATCTAGACACAGTCAACATGTTTGCGAGACTAACAGATCAGAGAGTAACAGACATACACAAACTGGTCTCGCTCCTCTTCAGCAGCAACAGAATCAAAGCCAGGTTAGTTCTGAAAGTATTGGGGATTATGGCGGCTGCCATACCTCTGCTTCCATTAGCCAGATTCCACATGAGAATCCTTCAATGGATGCTCTTCACGCAATGGTCATACCAGCAACTTCCGATGTCCCACACCATTATGATTACGCAGACGTGCAGGAATCATCTTCTGTGGTGGATGTCTTCCCCCCAGCTCTTATTGGGAAGACCCTTTGTCCCTTCCTCCGGTTGCTACTCTGACAACGGACGCCTCCCTGATCGGGTGGGGGCATTATCAGGGCAGAACTGTCCAGGGCACATGGCAACCAGGCGAATGCCACTTGCACATAAATGTTCTAGAGATGAGAGCAGTGCTTTTAGCGTTGCAAGCCCTTCAAGACTCTCTTCCCTTGGGAACGATAGCAATCCAGACGGACAATATGTCTGTAGTGTGGTATATCAACAAACAAGGCGGAACCAGGTCCTACCCCCTGTGTCGAGAAGCACTCAGACTGTGGCAATGGGCGATTTCTTCTCAGCGGTTTCTGATAGCAACGCACATCCCCGGGAAGTCCAATCAAATTGCGGACAAGTTGAGCAGAGCTATCCTCATGCCTCACGAGTGGTCTCTGAAAGACTCGGTTGTGAGAAAAAATTTTCTCAAGTGGGGTCAGCCTTTCTGCGACCTTTTTGCTACTCCCCAAAACAGCAAGTGCAGAGATTATTTCACCCTATTCCCTTTACCAGGCCAGCCCAGCAGAGACGCTCTAGTCCAAGTTTGGCCCCGGGGACTTCTGTATGCATTTCCTCCCTTCCCACTAATCTCTCACGTGATACAGAAAGCTATCGCTCAGAAGGCCTCGTTGATCCTCATTGCTCCTTACTGGCCTCGACAGGTTTGGTTCCCCTTTCTACATCATTTTCTATTGGAGCGACCTTGGCATCTGGACCTAGTTCCAGATCTTTTGATCCATCAGTCGGGTCAGTATCATCGCTCCCTCCCCTCTCTGAACCTCACTGCTTGGTTCCTCCAATTCCAACCTTAGCCAGGCTTCCTCAAATATCTCATTCTGTCCGAGATATTTTGATAGCTTCCCATAAATCTTCCACTCGGAAGGTTTATTTGAGTAAGTGGAAACGTTTCGCCTATTGGGCTCAAGGAAAGGACATAGATCCTTTCACTGCTTCCATCCAAATGGTCCTTGATTTTCTAGCTGAACTCTTCCATGCAGGTTCATCTCCTTCTACTCTTAAAGTTCAATTGGCAGCTATTTCTAACTTTCATGTGGGCATTTCAGAGTCTGCTATCATGTCCCACAAGCTTTGTAAAGCCTTTTTGAAGGGAGTTTTTCTACTCAGACCTCCTATAAGAAATCCTCCTCCCCATTGGGACCTAAATTTAGTTCTTAGTTCTTTGATTCTTTCCCCTTTCGAACCTGCAGCCTCCTGTTCTTTAAAATTGTTATCATGGAAGACACTCTTTCTAGTTGCTATTACTTCAGCTAGGAGAGTTTCAGAACTTCATGCACTCAGCTGTCGACCTCCTTATCTGTTGTTCCATAAGGACAGGGTATCTTTACGAACCAACCCGTCCTTTTTACCTAAGATAGCCTCGGCGTCTAACCTAAATCAAAGCATTGACCTCCCTGTGTTTTTTCCAGAATATTCTAACAGGTCTGAACAAAAATTGCATTGGCTAGATGTTCATCGTCAGTTAAGGTACTATTTGGATAGAACCAAACAATTCAGAAAATCTGACCAGCTGTTTGTCTCTTATGCAGAAGGCAGAAAGGGACTTTCAGTATCAAAAGTATCATTATCTAGATGGCTAACATCCCTGATTTCCCTTGTTTATGAAATTAGACACCAAAAGCTGCCTAACAAACCTAAAGCCCATTCTACCAGAGCTTTGGCTACTTCTATAGCCTTCCAAGACAGACTGCCTATTGACACCATTTGTGCAGCGGCTACTTGGGCTACTCCTCACACTTTCATTTCTCATTATAAGTTGGATTTAGCTTCTAGGCATAGAGCTAACTTTGGTTCCACTGTTCTCAAGAGTCTGTTCCGTTAGGCCACCCAGGACAAGGTGCTAGGACGCGGTCCCATCCAGCAAGAATGAAGGCGAGATAGACAACTTAACATATAGAAGTTATGTTCTTACCATAACGTTCCATGTTAGTTGTCTTCTTCTCGCCTTCTTCTTGTGTCCCACCCTCCTTCCCCCTGGCCTGGACAGACCTAGAGGAGTTTGATTGTGACCTCTCTTTCTACCACCTCTTTACTTTGGGTATATGCTCTGCCGTGCATATTTCCTAGATCAGGATGTAGGTCACCCTTCTCTTCACCCGTGTTTATAGAGGTGGATTTTGTTTCTAGTTATTCTGCTACTATTATAAGCTGGGTCTAGCTTACAAACGAGATCTGAGGTAACTCACGCCTAGCATTGTGGGATATAAGGGGAGCCTCGAGCCGGTGGAACCAACTCTCGAGCTTTTAGAGTGGCCGAGTCAGAGCTGAGGTCGGCTCCGAACCCATCCAGCAAGAAGAAGGCGAGAAGAAGACAACTAACATGGAACGTTATGGTAAGAACATAACTTCTATTTTCTGTCATATGCAGAAGGTAGATTGGGCCTTCCAGTCACTAAAGTATCCCTTTCTAGATGGCTCACGTCTACAATTACTTTCATCTATGAGATCAGACATCAAAAACTACCCTCAAGACCTAGAGCTCATTCAACTAGGGCATTAGCTACATCCATAGCCTTTCAGGACAGGTTGCCAATAGATTCAATTTGTGCAGCAGCCACCTGGGCTTCTCCTCATACATTCATTTCACATTACAAATTGGACATGGTTTCCAGAAGCCATGCCAATTTTGGTTCCACTGTTCTCAAGAGTCTGTTCCGATAGGCTACCCGGGATAAGGTGCTAGGGACACGGTCCCATCCAGCAAGAATGAAGGCGAGATTGACAACTTAACATTAAGAAGTTATGTACCTACCATAACGTTCCATGTTAGTTGTCTTCTTCTCACCTTCTTTCTTGCATCCCTCCCTCCTTCCCCCAATCCTGGACAGACCGACCGGAATTCTTTTGTGTTTCTTCTTCCGAAATTTGTTACTCCCACACTTTCTCCCACCTCTTCTAATTTTACTGAGTCCTGCTTTTTCTTTACGCAGACTGTTTGAGGTGGGTTTCCCTACTCCATTCTATGGAGACTAGGATTGCTTGGTATAGCTATCAAATGAGATCTGAGTAGTTACCGCCTAGCATTGTGGGATATAGGGGAGCCTCGAGCCGGTGGAATTAGCTCTCGAGCTTTAGTATTGGCCAAGTCGGAGCCGAGAATCGGCTCCGAACCCATCCAGCAAGAAAGAAGGCGAGAAGAAGACAACTAACATGGAACGTTATGGTAGGTACATAACTTCTTATTCTGGGTCGGTCCAACATCTTGGCAGACAAATTGAGCAGAACTATCCTTTCTCCTTACGAGTGGTCTCTGAACCCTTGTGTAGCGGAACAGATCTTCCTCAAGTGGGATCAGCTTTGCTGTGATCTCTTCGCATCGCCTTCCAATGCAAAGTGCAGCGAGTTTTTCGCTCTAATCCCTCCAACGGGGGAAAGCCCCAGAGAAGCTCTTGTTCATGCTTGGCCACCTGGTCTTCTTTATGCATATCCCCTGCTTCCGCTCATGATAAAGTTCTTACAGAAAGCTCACCGGTTGGGGAGCAGATTGATCCTCATAGCCCCATTCTGGCCTCGTCAAGTCTCGTTCCCCCTGCCTACGGTCTCATCTCATAGCTCCACCTTGGATCTTGCATCCCATTCCGGATCTGATTTGTCATCCCTCGAGAATGCTTCCTCCGAATCTGGACAACCTGAAGCTCACAGCTTGGCTGCTCCAGTTCCACTAGTTGCTAGGACTCCCAGTATTTCTTCTCCTGTTAAATCTATCTTGGTTGCGATACATAAATCCTCTACCAGGAAAATTTACTCTAGCAAATGGAGACGCTTCTCCATTTGGGCTTCACAGAGAAATCTAGATCCTTTTACCGCTCCAATTCCAGCGGTATTAGACCTTTGTCTCATATTTTCCAGCAGGGAGCCAGCTCTTCTACAGTGAAGGTCCAGCTGGCGGCTATTTCTCATTTCCATGTAGGGGACAATTTAGGCTCTCTCGCTGCTGCCAAAATTTGTAAGACCTTTTTGAAAGGCAATTTTCTTCTGCGACCTCCTATTAAGAATCCGTCCCCACCGTAGGATCTGACTGCGGTTCTTCAGGCCTTAGTTGCGCCTCCTTTCGAGCCCTCGGCATCAGTTGACTTAAAATGTTTGTGATGGAAGGCAGCTTTTCTGGTAGCTATAACTTCAGCAAGGAGAGTGTCGGAGTTTCAAGCTCTTTGTATGAAACCCCATATCTTGTGTTTCATAAGGACAGGGTGTCTCTCAGAACTAATCCATCTTTTCTGCCTAAAATTGCTTCTGACACAAACATTAATCAATCTATTAATTTGCTTGTCTTTTTCCCTAATTTTCAGAACAAAGGGGAATACAAACTTCATTTGCTGGATGTTCACAGGCAGTTTTTATTTGCACAGGATGGCGGCCTTTCATAAATCTGATCAACTTTTTGTTTTAGGGAACCAGTTTCAAAGGTGACTCATGCTAGGTGGATTTCCCTTTGTATCCTACAAGCATACAGAGAGCTTGGTTTACCAGAATCAGTAGCAGTTCATGCCCATTCTACACATTCTATGGCGACGTCTGCAGCATTCTGGTCTAGAGTTTCCCTGGATGACATTTGCTCAGCGGCTACCTGGGCATCTTCTCACACCTTTATTAATCATTATAAACTGGATTTAGTGTCTAGAGGAAAGGCTTCCTTTGGATCTGCAGTGCTCCAGAATATCCTTCCTTAAGGGCCTCTCAAGATTTCGGGTAGCTGGGGACTCTGTCCCACAGGTTGCTGATCAAACGAAGTTAACTACTTCAGATAAAGAAGTTATGTACTCACCATAACGTTCCATCTGAGTAGGTAAACTTCATTTGTCAGCAACCGCCCCTCCCTCCTTCCCCCTTACCTTGGCGTTATTTTTGCTGAACTCGATGTCCGGAGTTCATGAGCTGGAGGTTTGTCCTTAGTTTAGAGGGCTCAGGTTAGTTTGTTGGTGTCATGTTTGGAGTGGCAAACTCGATCTGAGGATTGGAAGGAGGTTGCAGTGCAGTATGGGTAGGGGGAGGAGCTTGGAGCTCGGATCTTTTTGCTTGGTATGTTGCCGGCTCGGATCCATATCAGATCCGAAACCCACAGGTTGCTGACAAATGAAGTTTACCTACTCAGATGGAACGTTATGGTGAGTACATAACTTCTTTATATATAAAGTTGCAGAAATTATTCTAAGAACTAAGCCAACATGGGAATGGAGAAAAGAGATTTGGCCAATAGAGATGACTGCAATTAGTGTAGAGAAAATAGACAAGATGGGGTTAGAATTTACTGGAGAAAACTAGCAAAGGGAATAGGATGAGGCCAAGCAGATGTTTAGACTACAGGTTAGAGATTGCCTTCCCTACCAGGCCTTGAAATTAATGTATAGACAAAGAGAAAAGGATAGAGGAGTTCTAGGTGAAAGACCATCTCTGCTCTGGAAGGGTTTTCACTAGAGCCTAGAACAGAAGCTGCTGTTAAAAAGGGAGAATTAGTAGGTTATATAAAATATTGCATGATAAGAATAAATCAGACGGGGTTATAAAAGATTAGTAAGAAAGACTGGAAAGACAATTTGCAAATGAGCAATAGAAGGGCATGTGTAATGCTCTCAGTTATGCAATAAAGGCAACGTCCGTAAGGTTTAGGATTTTTGCTTGGAAGTATTTGCATAGGTATTTTATACCCCAAGATGACTTAAGTATTTTCCTCAAGTAGACAGCAAAGGCTGGAGATGTGATGAAAAAGACAATGATAACTGGAAACATGTTTTAGGGAGTGTAAAGAGTTGATAGAGTTTAAAACTTCCGTACAGAGAACTATGTTAGAAATATTGTGAAAGCAAATGGCTGTAACTAAGGAAATGATTCTTTTGAGCTGGGATACATGATCTGAATTGAACAGACATAGTAAGGCCTTATTAAGTTTAATGTTGTTAACTGCCAGAAAGCAATGACTAGAAAATGAAATTCAAAATATAAACCAAATAAGTGAATTACTGAATATTGTTAAAGAGAAAAAAAGTACTGGAAGTGGGATTTTTAGAAAAGGGAAGTAGCAAATTATACAGAAGTAAATGGAAACTGTGGGAACAATACATGCAGAGTATACATACTCATACTTGAGAATACAAGCCACTGCACTCTCCCTCCTTAAATATCCCCTACATCTCATACCTTAATCTACTATCTGCCCTTAACTCACTCTTCTCACTAGCTCTCTCTAATCTTCCTTGACTACTCTTTCTAATGTCTTCTAAAATCTGTTAAGCAAATTGCCTCAGAGAAACATTCTATTGTAATTGTCTTGCCTTCATGCAACTACATCATGATAAAAATGGGTTTTTGTAACCACTTACCCTAAAAACTATACTCATCTGAATGACATATTTCTTTTTATACATCTTGAAATAGTTATGCTATACTCCTGATTATTGACACTGTATGATATTGTATTGCTACTTAATGTCTTGTAATAATCCTGTAACATTGCTGTTTAACGCTAATTTATAATGAAAATTGTATGATATGTTGGAGCTTTTCTACCCGGGCCTCCACTGAAAAAGGGCTCTTCAGCTCAGTCGGACAATCCCGGTCAGCAAATGTAAAATAAACAAACAAATAAATAAATAATGTTCAGGAGAAGGGGTAAAGTTTAAGAGAAGGCAGGAATTAAGCAGTTTATGTTATGTTGGAATGATAAAGAAAGAAAATGTTTATTTAATGTATAAGGCATGAAAAATGTTAATATGGTTTATTTTCTTATCTTTTAATCTGTGTTTGCCTACATCTGAAGTGGCCCATGTATGCCTATCAGTCCGTTTTTTGCACTCTCTAAAGTACTGACAGCTAGTTATTGGCTTCTTTTGGCTATATATCAGCACTTGTACTCTGTTATATTCCTTCTTAGCTTTTCTGTGGCATTTAGCACTATAGATCACAGCATCCCCATTGTGCATTAATGGGCTTAGTATGGTCTCTCTTGTTTTGTGTTAAACTGGTTTGCTTCCTGCTTCTCTGGATGTACCCAGGGAGTGGTTTTGGTATTTGACTACCTCTTGTTTCCAGCATCTACAGTTTGGAGTACACAGAGCTTGGTCTTCGGTCAATTATTTTTTACACTGTTTTTGGCTGTCATGTGGAAATATGATTAGAAGGAGAGGGTTATTATAACATTATTACACTGATGACACCTAGTTGTACCTCTCCTTCCATCAGGAAATGATAGTGCATATGCATTCCCATGCAGATGACTTGGAGGTCATACATTTTTGGCTTAGGTTTAATCAGTTGTCTGAGGCCTTGTTAGTTCATCATTTATTATGTATGCTAGCAATGTATTTGGATTTTGTGTCAGAGTTGATTAATGTTGGTGTTATCCTCAATGAGAAGCTGACATTTTTGGAACTAGATATCTGATACTATAATGATATATTGCTTTCACCTTAGGGATCTGATGTTATCCATGTCTTCATTCATTACCATAGGGTCTTGGATCCGACATTGGATCCGAGCAGGCAATATTCAACAGATGGATCCAAGACTCTGGCTCCTCCCTCTCCCATAATGTCCTGCAGCTCTCTGATCTCCAGATCTCATTTGCTGTGCTTCCTTTACAGACGCGTTCCTTTGGCTTTGTCTGGTTAAATAAAAAGCTTTCTACCTTTTTTATTATTTTTTTTTGTTTTGTAAGTTTTCTAGTGTAGGGTAGTCTAGTTTTACAGTTTACAGCTTTTTATAGAGTAGATCCCTCCCCTCCCGTTAGTTTAGTTAGGCTAGTTGTGTGTGTGCGTGTGTGTGTGTGTGTGTGTGAGTGTGAGTGTGAGTGTGAGTGTGTGTGAGTGTGTGTGTGTGTGTGTGTGTGAGTGTGTGTGTGTGTGTGTGTGTGTGTGTGTGTGTGTGTGTGTGTGTGTGTGTGTGTGTGTGTGTGTGTGTGTACACGCGCGCATGTGTGGGCTTTGGCACCCTTTTGTATTCTTTCAGCCGTTAGGGCTTTATTCGTAGAAGTAGCTTTAGTAGTAGTTGTAGTATGTCTGATAGACCTGCAGGGTTTAAAAAGTGCTGCTCATGCAGTCAGAAAATGCCTTATTCCAATATGCATGAAGAGTGTGTTTATTGCTTCGGTACTCTGCAACCCGGAGGTTGGGTATGACAAAGAAGAGAAGACCCCTTCTTCTCAGCCAGTTCCTGAAAAGAAACTGCAGCTGTCAGATCCCAAGTCCCAGGGTCCGACCCCAGGCTGGTCTGCCTCGAATCTGAGGTCTTCGGAGCCGAGAGCTGCAGAGCTTTTAGTCGACTCCAGGTCCTCTCTGAATCAGAGGCCCTTGGATCCGACCAAGGTGGGGCCAGCCTCAGATCCGACCTGTTCGTCGGATCCGTCTGCTGAGCCTTTTAAGCTTTCAGATCCAACAGGGTCAACGGATCTGATCAGAATCTTGGAGGAGCATGCAGTCCCTTCCACCTCCAAGCAGAGACCACTGTCAGCTCTGAGACATGAGATTAATTTCCTGGAACCTGGTAGTAGGTCAGGGAGGTCTCCTTCCAAGTCCACCCACTTCTCTTCCTCCTCTAGATCTTCTAGGAGTCTTCTGCCCTCAGACTTGGACAGGATGATGATGAGTTTTCTCAAAGCCCAGATAGAGTTTGGTCACCTGGCTTCTCTTCCCATCCAGCAAGGGGAGCCTCCACCCCCCAACTTTTCATTCTCCTCATCCAAGTTTGCGGCCAGATTCTGAAGACTCTGAGTATTCCCCCTTTCTCGTCCCTGCTGGGGTCCTTGGCTTATTCTGTTCCTCCACCCTCATAGCGGGGTGAGCCCAGTGCCAGAGTGGTCGATGCCAGCTTCTCGGGGGGGGGGGGGGGTCTGATACCATTTTTTCAGATTGTTCCCTTCCTCTTGGCGCTTTGGCTTTCAATAACTCCGGACCAGTATCATCTGGGGATCAGGAGGGGTTGTTTCTGGACACGCTCCTCCTCTCTGCCGGACTTCTCCCTCGGACATGAGGGATGGGCGCACTTCATCCCCTTGACCTTCCAGGTGGTAGAGAAGACCTTCTCCAGGTCTGAAGTTTCTTCTGCTGTACCTCCAGGTCCCTCCTGACCTTTTCTCTACCTCAGCTGGTGAGGCCTCACATCCTGTCCCGAGTCAGCCCTCCCAATTGAGCCTTCAGGGAGTTTTCTCCCCTCTGGGAGTCCCTGTCTCTTTCATATCCTTCCCGGAGCCCCAGTGGAGGAGAAGGTTCATCGTAATAGAAAGTGCAAGAGGAGGCACTTGGACTCCCCCACGAAGTCTCTCACTGAGGATACAGACCTCGAGGAAGGAGATGGGTCCCCTAGATCTCCAACTGATGATGTCTCCTTTGGAGACATCCTTGAGCTTCTGAAACAAAATGGTGAATTGTCTCCCCAACCGCCATCTTTGGAGGAGTCTGTATTTCTGAAGGCTTTCAGAACGGGCCTGTCTACCTCCTGGGTGCCCCCCTGCTGATGAGTTAGTGGATTTGATCACCAGCAGGGCCTGGAAGGAACCTGATACTGTGGAGCCTGTTCCAAAGAGAGCCAACAAATTCCTTAGTCCACCTGCGAACCATTTGTTCTGGAACAAAGGAGTACCACTCAATACCATTGTAGTTGCCACCGACATGAAGAAGGAGCAAGCAGAACAGAGCTCCATGGTCCATCCCCCAAACAGGGAGTCTCGGGCGATAGACTGTTTTGGAAAGTTGGTGTACGCCTCAGCTACCTTTGGACTGAAGGTGTCTAACTATTTGGTACATTTTATCCACCTCCAAAGGGATTTGGTTCAAGGGCTCTCCACTTCCCTTGTAGAGTTATTGCCGGTGGAGAACCTCAAGTAGGTGTTACCCAAGCTTTCCACTCTGACCTCTCTCGTGAATGCCTTGATGAGGCTAACCTCCAATGCTGCAGAGGCTACCTCTTGAGCTGCAGGCACAGGCATTGCTTTGTGGCGTCATGCCTGGCTATGCTTGTGCAAATTCACGGAACCCTTTAAGGTGTCATTTACTAATGCCCCCTTCAATGGTTCCACTCTCTTTGGACCCTCTGTAAAGGATACTTTGACCCACAGCGAGCAGGAATGTAAGACTCTTGTCTGTGTTAGGCATCAAGCTTTCAGCCCCCTGGAGGTCCTTCTCGAAGACCCAATGGAGAAACAGAAAGATGTGGTTCTGTAATGTGGAGTCTCCCTTTCAGGATGCTACTGATCAATCCCCTTCCAGAGGCAGGAGGAGAGGTTTCTGAGGACGATGACACCCTCATGGCAGGGGGGGGGGGCTCAAAATCAGGGCTCCAGGGAGCCCTTCTCTGAGCAGCCCTACCGGGGCTCCTGAAGCATTAGCAGGCTGTTCTGCCCTGGAAGCAGTTGGGATTGCATTTCCCTATACCCACTAGGCTAGACAAAAATCACTTCTGATCATTGGGTGTTAAATATTGTTTCCAGGGGTTATTTAATTCCCTTTTCGGAACCCCCTCCAGTGAGGAGTTATCTCTCCCGACGTTCCACCAAGTCAGAGGGAGTTGGCCCTCAAATAAGTTCAACAACTTCTTTTAAAAAGAACCATCCAAGAGGTTCCAGCAGGACAAAGAGGAACCAGTATTTATTCTCTCTTCTTTTTAGTGCCAAAAAGACGGGGGACCTGCGTCTTATTTTGGATCTCAGCAAACTTAATCTTTCAGTCAAGAAATCAAAGTTCCGGATTGTCACTGCTAAGTTAATTCTGCCCCTCTTATGCAGGGGCAATTGGATGTGCTCAGCAGATCTTCAGGATGCCTACTATCACATCAAGATAGACAGGCATTCCAGGAGACATCTTCGCTCCCGGCTAGGGGCCAATCATTATTAATTTAGAGTCCTACCCTTCTGTCTCACCACAGCTCCCCGGGTGGTTACCAAATGCATGGTATTGGTAGCAGTTCACCTGCTTCTGCAAGGGTTCCAGGTCTTTCTGTACCTCGACAATTGGCTCCATACGGCAGCTTCAAGGCATCGACTGACTCTGGTGATTCAGTATATTCTTCCCCTCTTCCATCAGCTGGGCATCACTGTCAGCCTGGCAAAATCCAGTCTGATCCCCACACAACAGTTGGAGTTCATAGTAGTTCAGTTGGACTCCATGTCGGAGATTGCAACTCTGCCTCTGCACAGAATTCAGTTGATACGGGAACAGATCTCAGATTTTGGACCTGCCTTGCCACCTCAGTTATTTTGGTTCTTCAGGCTCTGGGTTCCATGGCCTTGGCCATTTTTCTTCTTCTTCCTCTGGCCAGGTACCACATGCAGCTGTTACAGTGGACTTTAGTGGTCCAGTGGTTGGCTCTTTTTTATCCCCTGTCTATGACCATAAAACTGACACCTGTGTACAGACGTCACCCCCAGTCGTGGCTTCAGTCACAGGATCTCTCTGTAAGCAGGCTGTTCTCTCTCCACCCACAGCCACAGTGACCACTGATGCCTCCCTCCTGGGGTGGGAGGGCATTTTCAGGGGAAGATCGTCCAAGGCACATAGTCCCCATTAGAGATCAAGTTGCATATAAACATCCTAGAGATGAGGGCAGTTCTTCTGTCGTTGCATGCCTTCCTCTAGGGACGATTGCAGTCGAGGCAGACAACATGGCGGTTGTCTAGTATGTCAGCAAACAAGGGGGAACACACTGTTACCTGTTGTGTAGAAAGGCTATGAGCGTGTGGGAATGGGCTTTGTCCTCTGTCCACTACCACATTGCAGCACACATACCCAGGGATTCCAGCGTGTTGGCCGACAGGCTCAGCAGATCTATCTTGAGTCCTCACGAGTAGTCCCTCAGTCTTTCAGTGGAGAAGTAGATTTTCGACCATTGGGGTCAGCCGTGCTGCGACCTTTTTGCCTCTCCAATTAACCACAGATGCAGCAAGTATTTCACCCTGATCCCTCCTCTCCAAGGGATGCTCTAGTTCATGATTGGCCTCCAGGTCTCCTTTAAGCATACTCTCCTGTTCCCTTAATACCAAAAGTTCTGCAGAAAGCACAATTCATGAGGACATCCTTTATCCTCATTGCCCCTTTCTATCCTCGTCAACTGTGGTTTCCCTTCATTGGGACTCATTTGAAGTATCTGCCTTGGATATTAGATCCCCGTCAGGATCTGATTTCCCACCCGTCAGGGCGTTCTCTTCCAAATGTTCGGACCCTTAGCCTAACCGCATGATTTCTCCAGTCCCAGTGATAATTAAACAGTCCAGGTTTGCATTCCCCATTAAACATATTATTTGGTCTCCAAAAAACCTTCTACTAAGAAAGTGTACAGTACCAAGTAAAAAGATTTTCAATGTGGGCAAGGAGCAGGAATCTGGATCCCTTTTCTGCTTCGGTTTCAGATATACTTTTGTTCGTGTCCTCCCTTTTACAAGAGGGAGCAAGTTTTTCCACTATTAAGCTTCAGCTGGTGGTGATTTCTAATTTTCACTAGAGCTCGGAGCCCACCTTTTCATCTAGACTTTGTAAAGCATTTATAAAAGGGGTATTTAGGCTTCGTCCTCCAGTTAAGGACCCTTCGCCTCCTTGGGACCTCATATTGGTTCTGCAGTCCCTGACTAGGACCCCCTTTGTGCCTTGCCAGTTCCTGTGATCTGCTCTGAGTTACAGCACAATGGCACTAAATATACAGAACCAACGGATATTGCCAACATCCTGGCAGATAGGTTCAGTGCTAACTTTACCCCTCTGTCATCCCCTAAAGGGCCCATCTCTATACCAGAAGAATGCAAAGTTCCTGTAATCACGGCTGCACAGGTAAAAAACACACTATTCAAAGCCAAGAACACAGCATCCATGGGGCCTGACAACATCCCAGGCTGTGTTCTACATGAACTACAGAACGAACTGGCACCCCACCTAAGTACCATGTTCAATCATAGCCTCACCTCAGGCTATGTGCCCACTGAATGGCGCACAGTTACAGTTATCCCACTCCACAAAGGGGGAGTCACCACAGACCCCGGAAACTACCGCCCCATTAGCCTAACGAGCCTGGTCTGCAAGGCTATGGAGCGTATCATCATGGAACTTATAAACAATGACATTGGTAATCTCCAAACTCAGGACCCCACCCAGTTCGGGTTTGTAAAAGGCAGATCATGTCTCCTAAACCTGATAGACTTCTTTGAAGCAGTCACCAAAGCCGTAGATGAGGGTAAGGTGGTTCACACAGCCTATCTGGATCTCGCCAAGGCTTTTGACACCATCCCCCACTCTGGAATTATAGATAAACACAATAAACTAGGTATAAATCCCTATGTCACAAGATGGGTTTCCAACTAGCTCACTGACAGAACCCACACTGTGAAAGTAGCAGACTCCAAATCCAGGTTCAGACCAGTGACAAGTGGAGTACCACAGGGTTCAGTCCTGGGTCCCCTCCTGTTTGGTATCTACTTCTCTGAAGTGCAGGCCAACACAGAAGGTCTTTGGCTAACGAAGTTCGCAGATGACTGCAAACTAGGAGCCATAATCAAAACTCCAAAAGATGTGGACATCCTACAAAAGGGTCTTGCTGAGACAGATGCCTGGTGTCAAAGCCATGGCCTCAAGCTCAATGCCAAAAAGTGCATTGTCATTCCTTTTGGTAAAAACTCAGTACCCATGAACTACCACATATGTGGTAGTCTACTTAATACCAAAAGTGTGATAAGAGACCTTGGGACACAGGTGGACAGTAGTCTCTCCTTTGATAATCACATAGCCACAGTAGTCAGGAAATCCTTCTATGTGGCACACCTCATCACAAAAGGTTTCTCATCCAGGAAAAAATAGGTCATTGTTCCCCTCTACTCGTCACTCATTAGACCCATTATAGAGTACAATGCCCCTTTTGGTATGTACCTCACAAGACATCTACAACAACTGGAAAGGCCACAGAAATACCTCACAAAGAGGATTACCGGCCTCAAAGAGATGTCCTATGCAGACCGTCTCAAAAAACTGCAGCTTTACTCAGTTGCATATCACCTACTCAGAGGCGATCTCTGCCTAACACACAAAGCTATGTCAAACCCAGAGCTTTTAGACATGCTCCACTTAAAGAAATCCCAATCCCTACGAGCTACACGCTCTAGGGACCTAAACCTCATCACCACAATAAACAGAACATGCTGGAGGGATAGATTCCTGTCCCAGAGACTTCCCATACTCTGGAACAAACTACCTATCTATATCAAACAAAGCTCCTCATTAGCACTGTTCAAGAAAAATCTTGATGATTGGATGGGAGATAGGAAATTCACCCCAGGGATCACTTCTGTGGTTCTGCTCGACAGTGGCACAGGAAAATAATTTTCTTGGGTGGCGAAAGCCAGGGTACCTTTGGCTAGGCTTATATAGGCCCTAGGGCCAATAGCCTATTACCTACCTATGAACCTAAGTTTCTGTCTTGAAAGAAGTTTTTTCTGGTCGCTATCACTTCAGCTAGGAGGGTTTCGAATTGCAAGCTCTCTCCATTACTCCTCCTTATATGACCTTTCACAAGGACAGGGTATCTGAGAATGAATCCATCCTTCTTACCCAAGGTTGCTTTCGAGTCGACCCTTAATCAAAACATTCAGCTTCCAGTGTTCTTCCCCAACTATTCCAACAGGGGAGAGTATATCCTTCATATCTCGGATGTTCACTGACAGCTTCGGTTCTACGTGCGTAGGACTAATGATTTTCATAAGTCAGAGCAGGTTTTTGTGACCTCCTTTGATAGCAGGCGTGGTATTCCAGTCTCCAAGGTCACTATTTCTAAATGGATATCTAGCTGCATCTCTATGGTCTATAATCTGAACTGCCTGCATATTCCAGGTCATGCTAGAGCCCATTATACTAGATCTGTGGCGACTTCTTCAGCTTTCCTAGCAAGATTTTCTGTAAATGATGTTTGTGCTGCTGCCACTTGGTCTAATCCTCACACCTTTATATTTAATTTCTAGGAGTAAGGCTTCTTTTGGCTCCACAGTACTCCAGCATGTCCTTCCTTGAGGCCTCCCAGGATCTATAGTAGCTGGGGACTCTGACCTTGTGGAGATGAATGAAGACATGGATAACATCAGATAAAGAGTTGTCTTCATTCACCACATTTCCCACCCGCCATCCCCCACTTGGTTTGATCGTGGAGAAAATTGGAATGGTTTTCGCTCTACATTGGTAGGTGTAGCTCCAGAGTATGGTGGCATACTCAGTCTGGGGATCAGAAAGCAGTAGGGCATTATGGAAGAGGGAAGGTCCAGAGTCTTGGCTCCATCTGTTGAATATTGGCAGGTCGGATCCGATGTCAGATCCAAGACCCTGTGATGATGAATGAAGACATAGGATAGCACAGATGCCAAGTTATGGTAAGTACATAACTCTTTATTTGTCAGAATTAAGTAACTTTTACCTGTTGAGGATATTTCAGTTGACAGTTATGTAATGCTCTTCTTTCACCTGTGCTACTTTAATGCCCTTTACCTTAGGATCCCTGATACCAAGACTAATCAACTGTAGCTGTTGTAAAATTCCACAGTTCAGCTATGTATTGATGCTTAATATTGTTGGCATACTATGGAGGCTGCTGTGGCCTTCTGTCTAATGTCATATTGTTTCCCAAATCATGATGTTGGCTTTCTTTTTCTTGCATGATTTGGATTCCTCTTACAAGAAGGAATTAATTGCTCATTTACTGCTTTAGGATTTGCCTTCAGCCATCTTGAGGTTGCTACTAGTTTCTCGGGCATGGCTTGATTCATCTGGAGTTGGGTTATTTGCTTATTAGGCTGCATGCCTTTGGAATGTACTACTTCAGTGTCTGTAGTTACAGAGTGGACGACTTTTGCCTCATTTGTGAGCTGCCTTGGGATTTATTTATTCTTTTTTTTCATTTTGTAGTGATCCATCTGATCAGTATTTATTGACACTGTAAATAGTTTTATTATTTATGTTTTGTATTTATTGTTAATATTTATGTAGTCTTGTTAATGCTTTTAGTGATCTTTATCTGTTCTTTTTTGTTAAGCATCTCAGTAATTAGAGTTATTCTCCTGAGGTTATATTCTTTTTTTTCCTTATCTGTTTGCCTTCCTTGCCACCATACAGAAATGATCCCTTCATATGTTAGAATAGAACTGATTGGGCTGGTGACCATTCTTTTAAACCATTCTGTGAGTGATTGTTGCCAGGACTGTGGTTGAGCTTTTGGCTAGCTGACTGCTAGGAAAACATGGGCAAACAGCATGGCGTTCTTAGTGCAGAGTACTTTGCCAAATTCCAGAGCTTATTTTGAAGATCTGCTACTACTACTACTACTAATGCTACTACTACAACTACTACTACTACTACTAGTACTAATACTAGTACTACTACTACTATTACTAGTGCTACTACTACTACTACTACTACTAATGCTACTACTACAACTACTACTACTACAGCAATGGATCAGGTAGTCTCAGTGACTCAGCAGGTAGTACAGTTGCTTTTGATGCTGTATAGTTCATCAAGGCTGTGACATTTGTCCCTACACCAAGTGTTTATTTCACTTTCCTTTATTGGCATTTTAGAGCAGAGTAAAAGAAGGGGGTGGGGCTGGGGTGATCTGAAGTGGCTGTTTTCATTTGGTCTTCAACCTGTGGGTTTTGGATCTGTCCTCAGATCCGATTTGGCCATATACTCCAGCCTTGGAACCAAAAACAGAGGTCCTCTGAACAGCCACGGGGTCCGTCTCTGAGCTTCCTTCTGGGAATATTCAGTGATTTTTCTGTGTGTGAGTGTATTCTTCTCCTTATTACTATCTTCTTTCCAACTCCTGCCTGTCTTTAGTTAGTTTAAAAGTAAAAGTAAGGCCAGAATGTTCCCCTGCAAGTACAGCAGTGCACAGCTTAAAGAGACAGTAATCCAAAAACAGAATAGCCAGCACCAAGGTGTAAAAAAGTATAACTTTTATTATAAAGTTATCACAAACAGACCGGTTTCGGCATTAGTTTCAAGCCTTCTTCAGTGTAAGCATTGAAATAACAAGACACTCCTTATAAACACACACCCATATAGAAACAGGAAAATCATTGGCTGTTCACAACAATTCATTTAATCCTGGAAGAATTAAACCCCCCCAACTTAATTATCCAGCTTTTTTCTTTATTGTTCAAAATGTTGTGCCAGCCACTCTTATTTGTTCTGTCTCCCTTAATAATGTCAATGACCGTAAAAGTACAAGTCGCAGAGGGATGTTTGAGAACATGCTTATATAATGCATTTGTATGCATTATATAAGCCCTACTCTCTCCTATATCCAAAATTCTTGAGAAATGTGTCCACCGCCAACTCTTACCCTACTTAACAGAGAATCAGCTACTTACACCCACCCAACACGGTTTCCGTCCAGGCCACAGCACTATAACTGCCCTACTTTCCTTCTTAGAAACAGTTAATCAAGCCAGAGATTCCGGACTTCTAGTATCCACTGTTCTGCTGGACCTCTCCAAAGCCTTTGATACCATCTCCCATTCACATCTACTCTGCCACCTCTCCAACCTTAATCTTTCCACTAATACTCTTGCCTGGTTCTCCAGCTACCTCTCTGACAGATCCCAGGCTGTCAGATGGAAGAACTCTACCTCCTCCTTCTTACCTACTCCTACTGGCGTTCCTCAGGGATCCATTCTCGGTCCCTTACTTTTCAACATCTTCATAAACAACCTTCACACTGCTCTCCCTGACACTACAGTCATCCAATATGCTGATGACTCTACCTTAGTCTGCGCCCCAGCTTTACTGAACTTCTCTCTAAAACTCAAACAGCTTTTTCCACTACAGAAAACTGGATGCACCAAAACCACCTCTCCCTCAACTCCAATAAATCCAAAATACTAATTTTCCTCCCTTCCAAGACTTCTTCCTTGGACAAAAACTCTTTCAACATCCTCAGCCAAGCTAACACTCCAATTGAAGTGGTCCCCTATGCTAAACTACTTGGCATAACCATAGACGAACATCTTAAATTTGACCTCCACATTCAACAAAATATAAAAAAAAAACACCAAAAACTAGGCATGCTCTACAGGAATAATATATTTATTTCCAAATCCTCCAGGCAAACCTTAGCTACCTGCTTCCTCCTACCCTCTCTACTTTATGGAGCCCCTCTCCTAACTAATCTGTCTGCCTCCCTCACCTCTAAACTTGAAGCTTGCTATAATAAAATCTCTAAATTGCCACCAAATCCAAAAACTCAACCCACCACTGCCTCTCCTTCAATCTTTAAACTGGCTAGAACTCCCAAACCACCTCGACTATCTCCAACTAACAACCACTCATAGATTAATATTCTACCCAGAAAAATGCCCTGCTCTATCCAACATCCTCCCCCCTTACATTCCCAACCGATCTCTAAGATCTGAACACCAAAATCTAATCTCCATCCCCAGACCAAAACATCCCGCTGGTCAACATCTTCTATCCTTCTCTCTAGGTAGGAAATGGAACTCTCTCCCTCCTTCTCTTAGAACCATACCAAACTCTGACTACTTCAAAACCCAACTTTTCTCACACCTATCTTCAAAATGGAAATGTTCTTGCTTTCACCCTACTTAATCCCAAGGTTCCCCTAGACTAAGCCCCTGTACTCCTGCACCTTTATACACTCAAACTCTAGCTATGTTTTTAGCAGGCTCTAACTTCACTGTATGGATGACAATATTGAATAGTTAGCAAAAAAAAAAAAATATATTTTGACTAATTTTTAACTTTTGCTGTGTCATATAAATTCTTGCAGTGTATTGTAAATCTGCATTTTCAATGTTCTTACTGTGTCTACATTCTATTGTAAATATGCATTTTAAAATATTCTTACTGTGAGTACTTTCTATTGTAATTTGAATTTGCAGTGTCTTACTTTGTTTTCTTGCTGTTTGTATTATGTTTTGTATTCTTCTTAAACATTGCATTGGTTGTACTGCCTTTGGAGCTTTTCTCCCCGGGCCTCCACTGAAAATGGGTTCTTCTTGACCCAGTGGACTTCCTTGGTAATCAAACTGAAATAAATAAATAAATAAATAAATAAATTTGTCTGCTTTTTAAGTTTGATGTCACTCGTGTTTGCTGATCCTGAATTTAACGGGCCTGGATGTTTGGCCCACATAGAAAGCCGAGCATGTACAAGTGGCAAAGTATATAACCCAATCCGATGAACAGTTGGCAAAAAATTTTATATCATATACTTGACTGGTATTGCGACTGCTAAAAGTTTTTGTTTGGTTAAGTCTGTTGCAATGAACACAATGACCGCAACTGAAACATCCCAGCAGTGTATCCCCCCGAAAGTGTAGATTGTTGAAATGAAACAGCTACCTGGGTACCCACCTTGTAATGATTAAAGTGGGACGCCAGGGTTCTACCTCTTCTGAAGCCAAATCGGCACCGGTCATCGATCAGAGTCCTAATTTTCAAATCGGCCAACAAGGTGTTCCAATTTTCCTTTACCACCTCACAAAAAATACTGGTGTTACGTCCATATGTAGTGATCATTCTGATAGGGGCTGACTCATTTGTGGATTTATGTTGATATTGTAACAGTTCCTGTCTGGCCATACCACTAACCTCCCTGCAAGCCATAGTGATTACCCCAGGTTTGTATCCACGTTCTTTAAACCTCCTGACCATATCAGCTTTATTATAATTATGTTTGTCACTACCAGAACAAATGCGCTCCACTCTCATGAATTGAGATTTTGGTATATTACGAATGACATGTGGCGGGTGATGACTGGTCGCATGTGAAAGTGAGTTATATTCAGGGAATTTACGAAACACCTGTGTGTCCAAAGTACCATCAACATTCTTGGTAACTAGGACATCCAAAAAGGTAATGTGGTTAAGATCTTGTGTACAGGTGAACTCAATACCCCATTTATTCCCATTGAGGTAATCAACAAATTCCCGTAAATACTCCAAATCAACCTTCCATATAAGCCAACAGTCATCCAAATATTGGCGCCAGATGTCCATTTCTGGCAAATACATGTGTAGGGGATCATATATAAGGTGTTCTTCTATATAAGCCATAAATAAATTGGCGTAAATGGGGGCGAAGGATGCCCCCATCGCCATCCCCTTAGTTTGCAGAAAGCATTTGTCCTGGTAGTAAAAAACATTTTTGGTCAAGACATGTTCCGTCGTGAGAATTAACAAACTATTGAATCCTGGGGGGTATAGTTCGGCAACTCCCAACCAATACTCAGTGGCCAAAAGGCCAACCCAATGAGGAATATTGGTATATAGGGAGGTCACATCCAGTGTACAAAGGAACCAATGTGATTCTACCTGGGCATCAGATAGTATTTGTAAAAATTCAGTGGTGTCATGTATTCTAGATCTCACTAGAGGCAGCAGACCAGTGGTTCAGTCAGCGATCCCCTACCAGAAACAGTCGGTCTACCCGAAGGGTTGGTTAAAGATTTGTGAATTTTAGGTAACAGATAAAAGTGTTGCCTTTTGGGATCCTTTATCATAAGATGTTTCGCAGTGTTGTTGGTTATAACCCCTTCATCCACAGCACTTTGAATGAAATCATCTATCTGTTGTTTAGATGTATAGGTGGGGTCCAATGGCATAGACATATAATATAAATAGTTGTTGAGTTGTCGTAAAGCCTCATTATTATATGTATCAAAGTCCATGACCACAGTGGCTCCCCCCTTGTCTGCAGTTACAATGTCTATGTTGGTATTAGACGTAAGTTCCATCAGTGCCCTTTGTAGAATCTTTCAGAGGTTATGAGGTTTATTCTGTATTTCACCATGATAAGTATGCAGATCTTTGAGAGCATTATGTAAAAATAATTGTACCACAGGATGCATGGGTGGCATGAAATTCGATCTTTGAAAATGAAATGCCTGTTCAACAGAACAAGAATCGTAATTTTTATCAAAATATAATTTTAAATTCAGTGTTCTACCAAAAGAATATAAATCTGACACAAAATAATTTTCAGCAACAAAGAAAGCTGGCACAAAGTTTAGGCCTTTATTAAGAAGGTCAATTTGTACAGGGGTAAGAGCATGAGATGAAATATTGAATACATTATTATGTTCTACTTGTTGCTCAAGATTTGGAGTAAAGTCTCCACATTTGTTACGTTTCTTGTGTTTACGTTCCCCCCCCCCCCCTTGTGACTGTTTTTCCTAAAGGGAAGTCCCTACTGGTATGAGCCAGTTTTGGTGTAGGTGAGGTTATACCTACTGCTAATTCAGAGTCAGTGTAGGAAGAGGACTCATCCCCTGAAGTGCCTGTAGAGGAAAAATTGGTTTTCTTTAATGTTGACCTTGGGCGTTTCTTTTTATTTGGTTTGGGGCCAGCCTTAGAAAATGTCATACTTTTATATAGACCAAATGGTCTACCCTTGTCATAATCCATAAGGTCTCTATTGAATTTGTGTAACTTACGCTCCTTAAGCTGTTGTTCCAAACCCAAAAGTTCCTGGACTAACTGTTGTAAATAAATAGAGTAATTTTTGTGACCCTCAAATTCTTTAGATTGTTCACACAACTTAGTAACCTCCAGTATCTCCTCATCTATACACTGATCATAATATGAGGCTAAAGCCTGTACCAACCCCATAGAAGCTTGTTGTTGTATGGTTTCCCATGCTGTCTGTAATTCCTCATCAGTATTGTTGACCAAGGGCTGAGTCCTAACCCGTAGTCCCCGAGGGCTGATGTTTTTAGACATGTAAGCTTTAAACAAATGTAAGTGCCAAACATTGGCTCTTACATTTTTCATACTCGTTGATAACTGGTTGAACAAGTCCTGACAATCAGACTCACGAGGTGCATGTTCATTCTCCCCAGAGGCTGAGGTAGAAACCCCCACTCCAAAGATACCAAGATCATCTCTATCTGAGGATATACTTGTGAGTAGTTGATTAAGGTCCATCTTAAAAAGAGATAGCTGGTTATAATTATCAAATAACACAAAAACAACTGGAGGTGAAAAATAGGGTGGTCATACACTCCGTGCTTCAATACAAATAGTACTCTCCCAAATTCAGTTGAAAGATATAACAAGAGTGAAGTACAATAATAGCCTCAACCAACTGTTCATATAAGATGGTGCTACGTTACTGCAAAGAATTCAGCCAATAAAAGGCAAAGCTAGTTGCCCCTGCCACTAATAGCTACCAATCCAAAATCGTGATACTCAGTGCAGAAAATTTTTTTTATATATGAATCCATAAGCTAGAATAGCTTTCTGATAGACTCATATTGTGATAAATAAATCGCTTATAGAAAACAGAGTACAATAATAGCCCCAACCAAATCCAATAATTGTGTAAGATGGTGCTACGTAACTCTTAAGAAGCCAATCAAAACAACTCAGCGATACTGGCTCTCACACCCTATAACCCAAATTCAGAGTGATGGTGCTACATCCAAGGAAAATTCAACAATCCGTGAGCCTGTAATCACTTCCCAGTAGTTGTAACTATTGTACATCCCTTATTATGTAATAATAGAATCAAATAAGCAAAAAGATGGGAGGACCTATATAACAAACTGCCCAAGAGGTATAATCCCCTAGATATCCAAGATATAAACTCCAAAAATGGAGAGTTGAAATATAATGCACCTCAAGAGAAACTGTATAATAGAAATTGGAGAACCAGTATATTATTATACATGTGAAAAGTCAGCACCAACCGGGACCTGGAAAGGTAAAAAATGTGCCATAAGTATTAGAACCCATTGGCACATGAAACAAAAAATAGTTTAAATATCTCCAGATATTGTCCCACCATCAAGTAATAATTTGTTAACCTGAAGAATGAATAATAGACCCAGAGGTCAATGGGATACAACAACAAAGCTATCTAAACAAGAAAAGTATCCAAAAATTATTATATAAACCTCAGTAAATGTCCTAACCCTTATGCATATAAATGTTTGGATCACTAATATCTTGATATGACAGGATTCATACAAGAAGAGAACTGGATAAATATATAGAACATGCAAAATAACTACCCAAGTTAACTACTATAGATAAATATTAACCAAACATTGATTGTGAAACAATATTCTTATGCCTATCCCAAAAGGCAATGGTGGCCTAATTGTTGAAACATTCCTATACAGAACACAAAATGTATTTAAATGTCATATATAGTCCCAACACAGTGATGGAAAATTGAATTAGTCCCTGTAACATATAAATGTTCCTGGTTGGAAACAGTACGAAAAAAGTCCAAAAGGGATGTAAAGAAAAAAAGCAGCACACAGTTTGATATTGAAACAAACAAAAAAAGTCAGTAACTAAACCAAGAATATAATTGTCTGCTTGATGTATACTCCAAAATCATTATATGCAAAAACAAGTACACCAAAAACTGAAATCCCGGCTCCATATCCACTCGCCATGTAGATAATGCATAGAAAGTCTATTTCCCTGGCCTAGTATGTCTACACTTTCGGGGGATACACTGCAGGGATGTTTCAGTTGCGGTCATTGTGGTCATTGCAATAGACTTAACCAAACAAAAACTTTTAGCAGTCGCAATACCAGTCAAGTATATGATATAAAATTTTTTGCCAGCTGTTCATCGGATTGGGTTATATACCTTGCCACTTGTACATGCTCAACTTTCTACGTGGGCCAAACATCCAGGCCCGTTAAATTCAGGATCAATAAACACATGAGTGACATCAAACTTAAAAAGCAGACAAATGCATTATATAAGCATGTTCTCAAACATCCCTCTGCAACTTTTACTTTTACAGTCATTGACATTATTAAGGGAGACAGAACAAATGAGAGTGGCTGGCAAAACATTTTGAACAATAAAGAAAAAAGATGGATTCCTCCAGGATTAAATGAATTGTTGTGAACAGCCAATGATTTTCCTGTTTCTATATGGGTGTGTGTATATAAGGAGTGTCTTGTTATTTCGATGATTACACTGAGGAAGGCTTGAAACTAATGCCAAAACCGGTCTGTTTGTGATAACTTTATAATAAAAGTTATACTTTTATACACCTTGGTGCTGGCTATTCTGTTTTTGGATAAAAGTAAAAGTAAAGTAAAAGTATATAGGTTGTTTTAAAAGTAGAAGTAGGGTATATCCTTCCTTTCCCTCTTATCTTTAGTCTTTTTTTTTTTTGTGGTAGTTAGTGTCCTGCCACAGCATATGCACAGAGTTAAGACATAAAATTCCGCCTTCAGATGCCCACACTGTGTGCATAGTTTGTCTAGGAGCGGCCCATTTAGATTCCTCCTGTTCTGTATGAGTGGGCTTTAATCAGTGCATGCTTATAGACAGGAAGAATAAGTTAATCCTGAAGGGTCTTCTCCCTTACCTCCATTTCTATTTCTGAGGTTTCCACGTCAGGGGCTCTACCTCCTCCATAAAAGCTAGCAACAAGGGCAAGGAAAATGACTAGCCAAGGAAGTGGTCTCCCGACAGCTTCAATTCCTATGGGAGAACCTCCAGCCAAAAGTCGCCTGTCTACTTCAGCTTCTTCCCCTTGGCTCCAATCTCCATGTTTTTCTCCAGAGCCGATGGGCGTCTCCTCTGTTCGCATCACCCAGGCACCACTCCAGGCAGGCGTCAACAGGTTCTTCTGCCAGGTCCTCATGGAGTCTTTCAGAGTTCAAGGTGGACAGGTTGATAAGGAAATTTCTGAAGGAATAAATTTAGTTGGGAGTTTTCCAGCTCTGACTTCCTCTGGAGCCATGAGCACACAACCTGCCTTCATGCCTATTTCTCCTTCTCCGATCCAACCTTTGCCTTCAGAGCCCTTGGGTCCGAGGATCCCAAGTTTCAAGATGTTGGAGCCGATAGGTACCTGTACTTTGTTGACCGTCACCTCGAGTAGTTTGACCCTGGTTTCTTCTGGCCCAACTGACTCTCGGAGCTATAGCATCAAGTTGGGTCCAAGGGGTTGGCTTCAGCTACCAGGCTTTTGGAGTTGTCCCTCCTTCTCATTGTCTCAGCTCTTGACAGTTCAGCTCTGACTCCACTTTCGGTGCTGGGAGCTGTGGGGGTTCATCTGGCTTCGACATTAATGACTTCGGCCCCAACGGAGTTACTCTCTGAGTATCGTTCATCCTCAGCATTCGAAGTAGTGGAGAGGGTTCTCTCGGCCCCCAAGAGAGTGTTGACTCTCCCTCCCACAAATCCAACCCTCCTTCCCTTCTGAGTTGATCATGCTGGATCCCTCTCTCCTGTCTCCTTGGGGACAGCCTGTTCCAGGAAGCTTTCAGGTGGCTTCTCTTCATGAGTACCCCAAGTCTTCTGACACCTCCCAGGAGCACCCCCCGAGGAGGTGCACCGGAAGCATACGTGCAAAAGGAGGCACTTGGATTCTACACCAGAATCCCTGACAGAAGACACGGACTTGAATGAAGGGGAAGGTTCCCTCAGATCCCCAGCTGAGGATGTTTCTTTTGGGGACATGATGGAGATTCTTTGACAAAAAGGTGGGTGGTCTGCCTGCAAACCTAACTCTGATGAGTCCGTGTTCCTGGAAGCCTTTGGAACAGGTCCATCTACATCTTTACCCCCTTCCCCCCACCACGTACCCCCTGATTGACTTGATATCCCACAGTGATTGGAAGGAACTGGACATGGTAGAGCCCATACCAAAACGCCTGGATAAGATACTTAGCACCCCCCAGGATAGGCTCCAGTGGACTAAGGGTGTCCTAGTCGATGTGATGGTGGTGGCAGCAGCCACAAAGAAACAGGTGTCCCAGGAGAGCTTTTTGGTCCATTCCCTGGACAGGGAGTCTAGGGAGATGCACAGATTTGGTAAGCGGGTCTACTCTTCAGCGACTTTTTCTCTGTGCGAGCTGAATTATTTGGCACATGTGATCAGACTTGAGAGAGACCTCATTAAAGAAATCTCTGATTCTGACCCAGGTTACATGTCTGCAGAGGCCAAGAAGATCTTCTCCTCCAAAATGGCCACCCGCCGCTCCATCTCCAAAATGTCCATGAGGCTACCTTCTCACACGGCAGAGGGTACCTCAAGGGTGGCTGGTTTGGGCTTTGTCATTAAGCATCATTCATGGATGTGGCTATGTGAATTCTCAGAACCCTTCAAGGTGTCCTTTATCAATGCGCCCTTTGACGGGTCATCTCTTTTTGGTCCCACTGTTAGAGACACTTTCTCCCCCAGAGTGAGAAAGAAGGAAAGTCTACCGTCAGGCTACATTTTTTTACCCCACAACGGTCCTGTTCCAGGAATCAGCATGGTGGTAAGAAGCTATGGTTTCAAAAGTCTCGAGATACTTTCCAGGACTCATAGGGAGGCTTTTCTTCCAGAGGCAGAGGGGGAAATGATTCTAATGGCAGATGCTGCTCCCACTGCAGGGGGAGGGGTCCAAGAAATCAGGGGTCTCAAGATACTTTTCCGACAGTCCCTTTCAGCAATCCTGAAGAACTGCCCAACTGCTCTACTTTGGAGGTGGTCGGGGGATGTCTTTCCTTGCACCCAACAGCCTTGCAGGCTATCACTACCAATGATTGGGTGTTAAAGATAATATCCAGAGATTACACCATCCTGGTCTTCAAATCCCCAAGTCCGACTCAAAACCTGTCCTATTTGCCACTCAATCAAAAGGAGGCGGCAGCCCTGGAAATCACAAAGCTGCTGGAAAGAAGAGTCATCCAACCCATCCCCCAAGACCAGTTCAGATTGGGCATCTATTCAAGATTCTTTTTGGTGCCAAAGAAAACTGGGGACTTCAGACTAATTCTGGACCTCACTTCCCTAAACAAGTCGATTGCCAAAACAAAATTCCAAATGGTCACAATACAGTCCACTCTGCCCTTTCTACAGAAGGAAGATTGGATGTGCTCAGTCAGCCTTCAGAATGCGTATTACCACATCAAGATGGACAGACGCTTCAGAAGGTTCCTTCGCTTCTGTCGGGGAGCCAATCACTGTCAGTTTAGGCTACTCCCCTTTGGACTTATCACAGACCCCAGGGTGTTTACCAAAGTGATGACAGTAGTTACAGCTCACCTTAGACTGCTTGGATTCCGCGTGTTTCCTTATTTGGATGATTGGCTCCTCACTGCTCCCACCAAGTATCGACTTCTATAAGCCAGGGATTGTCTCCTTCACCTAGCCTCGACCTTGGGTATAACCATCAATCTTTCAAAGTCCAAAATGGATCCGGTGCAAATCATAGACTTTATAGGGGCTCGACTAGACACAACACAATGTATGGACTTCCTTCCCCAAGACAGAATTCATTCCCTTCAGCTGCATGTAATTCAGATTCTTTCCAATCATCCTCTCCTTGCCTTTCTCGTTCTCAAAGCACTGGGGTTGATGGCAGCTATCATAACTCTTTTACCAATGGTTCGCCTTCACATGAGAGTACTTCATTGGACCCTGTCAGTGCAATGGTCTTTTCTTGAACTGCCCATGGACTGCCCCATAAAATATCTCGAGTCTGCAAGGAGTCTCTTGTATGGTCGCTTCAATCTCAGGATCTGTACTTAGCATGAGAGTTCATTCCCCTCTCCTCCCAAGGCCACTGTGACCATGGACACCTTCCAGCTCGGGTGGGGGAAGCATTCACTGGGTTGGATGGTCCAAGGCTCCTGGTCCCCCATAGAGACCAATTTACATATAAATGTCCTGGATAGCAGGGTGGTCCTTTTAGCGTTGCAAACTCGTCATGCCTCTCTTCCCATGGGGATCTGCCATCCACACAGACAACATATCAGATGTTCATCGTGCATACAGCTGCAGTAATCACAGATGGGTTTTCAGCCGTCAGGCGGTCCCTCGGTCGGCCGAATTCCAAAGTCTTGGTCCAGCGTCGGTTGTCGTCGCTTACTCTTCTGACGTCAGGAAGGCCAGAGTATATAAGACACAGCCGACGCCATGTTCTTCAGTCTTTTTTGCCGTGCGGTGCCCGAAGCAGAAGCAGTTCGCAAGTGCTGGTCGGCCAGCTCCTGAATTACGAAAATAATTGGAACCGAAGTCTTCATTAAAGCTAAGTACCCCGTTGGGGAACCTTTTCTTGCCTCAGACCGATGTCAGAAAAAGTTAATAATTGTATTTCTTGTGGGAAGCAAATGCCGCATAAGGATTTCCATTCCCTTTGCATACCTTGTTTGGGCCCAGACCACGACGTCTCGGGCTGTCGCTTTTGCACTACCTTCAATAAACGCACTATCAAGCGTCGGGCGGAGTTCGCCCAACACTACTTTGATAAAGCTTTTGACTATAAAATGTCGTCGGACACTCCGACTACCGTTTTGTCCAAAAAACGCAAGGAAAAGTACCGACCCGCAAGGCCCTCGGTCCCCGCCGACACCACGCCAAAACAGGCTACACGTGGTCCGGTACTCAGCGAGACGCCTTTGCAGTCCCTGACTACCGACGACACTCCTTTGGCGGTGTCCTCTGTACCCGAGACCGCTGGGTCCTCGGCCCTTTCCCAGACTACAACCGAAGCCCCTGCTAATGTCGAGCCTACTAATGTGGACAGGTCCACTTCCACACATGGTGTATTTAGGCCCTCATCTGCTTTTTCAATTAAGGCCTTTACCAAATCCAAAGCAGCCAGGCATCCCACGAGGCCTGTTCCACAGGGCCCATCTCCTGGACACATGCCTAAGAAACAGATGCTTAAAATGGCTGAGGATCTAATTACTCTTATCAGAGGTTCTCAGCCCCCTCCTGACAAGAGACCCAGAGTGGAGGAAGAATCTCACTCATCTGATCAGGGGTCCATTTTATCAGAACATTCTGATGCAGAGGAACAATCTTACTCCCCTTTTGAGGATTCGGATGCAGAACAGTCCATCCCTTCTGTATCCCCTCCTGAGGATTTTTCTTTTGGGGAAACCTTGCACACCTTGAGGGAACACTTCCATTGGGAAGGCCAAGACTTTTCAGATTCCAAGAAAAGGCTTAGGGAATTTCTTTGGTTACCTCAGCACAGGCCTCTGGCTATACCCTCTGTTTTGGATGTACTAGATGATGTCTACTCGGAGGCTTGCCTTAACCCTGATTCTCTGCCTCCTGCACCAGTAAAACCTGATAGGTATTACAGAGTACCCAGTTCTCATCAATTTCTCTACAAAGGCCATAATGCTGACCCTGAAACCATTTCACAAGGCCCCAAGGGATTAAAGGCCTCCACTGCCAAGAATCCACTTCCTGCAGAAAGGGAATCCAGATCTCTAGAAAGGTGGGGTAAAAAGGTATATACCTCGGCCACCCTAGCCATGAGGGCCTTAAACTGTCAGTTTCATATGATTAAATATCAACAGTACCTGTTATCACAATTAAGGAACAAAATGTCTCAACCTGAACAACCAGATTTAAAAGAGTTACAGGATATGATGCATAGTGCGGAGCAAGTGGGTAAACACACCTTACAATGTGGTTATGATGCCCTAGAGGCTTCCAGTAGAGCGGCTGCTACAGGATCAGTCATTCGCAGACATGCCTGGCTTAGGGAACAAAATTTGCCTGATCATGTGAAAGCTAAACTTCTTGATGCTCCTTTACAAAATGATGTATTATTTGGTACTAATGCTGAGGAGATACTACGGAAAATGGAAGAAAAAGCCAAATCTATGCAAACTGTCAAAGCTTTATTACAGGTCCAACCACCACGTTTTAGCAGAAATTGGCCTTCAAAAAACTGGTCCTTTCCAGCCAGTGACAAGCCCCAAAGAGGTAGATACAGACGCACAAGGGGCAGAGGGCAATCACAAGGATCATATAGAGGCAGACAATGGCAATCTCCAGCACCAAGAGGTGGTGAAGACAGTGCACAACAATACAGGAAGCAAACCCAATGACTCCCTCATTTCCATGCCAAGCAAGTCTCAGCTGGCAGCACCTTTGGGAGGGAAACTAGCATTATTTGCAAGCAATTGGCATATTGTCACAACAGACAAATGGATACTGGACATTATAAACAGAGGCTACAAATTTCAATTTCACACTCTTCCAAAAATGAGAGGCATGCCAAACCTGCCACAAAATCAAAGGGCAGAGGCAAAATTACAAATTTCAAAGCTCCTAAACATGAGAGCTATACAAAAGGTACCTACGCACCAACAAGGTCAAGGTTTTTATTCAAGACTTTTTCTGGTACCAAGAAAAGGAACCGACTGGAGACCCATTCTGGACTTATCCATTCTAAACACATTTCTACTCGTACCAAAATTCAAGATGCTCACATTACAACAACTTCTTCCCATGCTGGGCAAGGAGTTTTGGCTGGTAACATTGGACCTCAAGGAGGCATACCTGCATGTCCCAATCAGACAAAGCTGCAGAAGATACCTCAGATTTCTTGCAGGTTCAATCCACTATCAATTCTCTGCATTGCCCTTTGGCTTATCTACTGTGCCCAGAGTATTCACAAAGTGCCTGGCATCAGTGATTGCCTACTGCAGACTTCAAGGGATACAAATTTACCCTTATCTGGATGACTGCCTGATCCAAGCGGACAGCAAACACATACTACTGGAACATCTGGCATATGTGACACGGTTACTGCTTTCTCTGGGATATACCATCAACAAGGAGAAATCAAGGCTAACACCATCTCAGAAAATAACCTTCCTGGGTGCCAGCTTGAACACAAACACCCAGATGGCATATCTTATGCCAGAAAAACAAGGGCAACTATCTCAGTACTTCAAAACACTAGCAAAAAGTACCAGGCTTACTGCAAGGAAAATCCTGCAGGCTCTGGGATTCATGGCATCTTGCATTCTTCTAATCCCATGTGCAAAGCTGCATATGAGGAAACTTCAATGGTACCTAAAAAAATCTATGGTCTCAACACAGCCACAGTTTGGAAGCAATTATACCAATAATTCCATGCTTACAAAAAGAATGTCTATGGTGGGCCCAAGCATGTCAAGTAAACACAGGCCTTCCATTCTGCAAGCCTCAAGCAAAACAAGTCATAACCACAGACGCCTCAGACTACGCCTTGGGGGCGCACATGAAGGACAAGTGCATTCAGGGCAGATGGTCCCAAAAGGAAAAGCACCTGCACATCAATCAAAAAGAAATGCTGGCAGTAATAAATGCAATCACAGCTTTCAAGGACTTCCTGCATCCAGGGCAATTGCTGATAAGAACAGACAACACCACAGTAATGTGGTACATAAACAAACAAGGAGGAACACATTCATACCCCTTGTGCAGACTAGCCATGACTCTTTGGAACTTGGCTCTGGAAAGACAAATCGAACTTCAAGCACAGTACGTGCCAGGCCTGGAAAACACACTGGCAGACACTCTAAGCAGAAATATGACAGATCCACACGAATGGAAGTTACATCCTCTGGTGTTTACAGAGATATTCCAAGCGTGGGGGAGGCCAGACATAGATCTTTTTGCCTCCCACAGGAACCATCAAATGAAAAAGTTTTGTTCAAGGACCTTCCATCCAAAGGCCTGGAAAGTGGACGCCCTTTCATTCTCTTGGACAGCATGGACAGTTTATGCATTCCCACCTCTGCCTCTTCTGCCCAAGGTACTTTTGAAAGCAAGAACAGACAAACCGAGGATGATACTGATTGCTCCAGATTGGCCAAGGCAACACTGGTATCCACTCCTGAGGAGCTTAACGCATACCCCTCCCTGGTTCCTGCCTCTAATACCTCTTCTGCTAACTCAGAACAACTACAAAACTCTTCACAGTCAGCTGAAAACACTCAACCTCGCTGCATGGAAAATTCCTTAACACCACAACAGACCCTACTCTCCAAGGAGGTGCAGGATGTCATTTTGGAGGCCAGAAGACCATCTACTAGAAAAGCTTACTCCACAAAATGGAAGCGGTTTTGCTGTTGGAATGAGAAAAGAGGCCAGGACCCTAGAAAATTGAACTCAGGTTTTACAGTACCTAGCTGAACTACTGAACAGTGGGCTCTCATTTTCTTCCATAAAAATTCATGCCTCCGCCATTTCTGCAGAATTCAACACGGATCCTCCTTTATTCTCTCACCCACTATTACGACAGTTCCTCAGAGGGGCTAAGAATATAAGACCTCCAAGGAAGCAACCAATACCAGCCTGGGACCTTAATTACATGCTAGAAAAATTAACATTGCCTCCTTTTGAACCTGCTGCCTCAACAGATTTGCAATATTTGTCCTGGAAAACTGCTTTCCTTCTGGCCATCACTTCGGCTCATAGGGTTTCTGAACTACAGGCCCTCATGGCGGTGCAGCCCTTCCTCATCTTCCATCAGGACAGGGTTTCCCTTCGTACCAACCCATCTTTTATGCCAAAAGTGGTATCCCGGGTAGCCTTAAATCAAGCCATACACCTGCCTACCTTTTATCCTAACCCTCAAAACAAAGGGGAAAGGCTGCTACACTCTTTAGACATCCATAGGCAGCTACATTATTATTTGGACAGAACAAAGTCCTTCAGGAAATCAGAACAACTTTTTGTGTCCTATGCCATAGGGGCTCAAGGGAAACCAGTGACAAAGCAGACCATTTCCAAGTGGATTGGCCACTGCATACGTTTTTGTTATTCCTATCATGGGAAATCTGTCCCTACGGGTATCAGATCTCACTCCACCAGGGCCACAGCCACCTCTACAGCCTTCCTTAGAGGTGTTCCTACTAAAGATATTTTGGAGGCAGCCACTTGGAGTTCTGTACATACCTTCACAAAACACTACCACCTGCCCTTATATTCCAGAACAAGAGCAGGCTTTGCCACTGCTGTTTTGCAGGGCATTCTGGCTCAACCCAATTCCTCATAGTACCCACCACCCTATGCATAGCTTTGGGACTCTACCCATCTGTGATTACTGCAGCTGTATGCAAGATGAACATAGTACAGTTTTGTACCTACCATAAATGTAGATGTTCGAGTGCTAATACAGCTGCAGTACAGGTTTCCCTCCCTCCTTCCCCACTTGGTAAAGGCATGGGGCCTAACAACCTCTTCATACCACTTGACTGGGTTATCCTGCTATGTTTTATTTGCTTACTTACACTGTTTTTGCATTACATTGCATTGCATGCATATGTAGATAAGCCTTATTTATGTATTGCCTTCCTTTTGGGGGCACCTGACATCTGGGGCAAGAAAGACTGAAGAACATGGTGTTGGCTGTGTCTTATATACTCTTGCCTTCCTGACGTCAGAAGAGTAAGCGACGACAACCGACGCCGGACCAAGACTTTGGAATTCGGCCGACCAAGGGACCGCCTGACGGCTGAAAACCCATCTGTGATTACTGCAGCTGTATTAGCACTCGAACATCTACATTTATGGTAGGTACAAAACTGTACTTTGTCTGGTACATCAACAAGTAGGAAGGAACCGAGTCTTATCCTCTATGTCGAGAAGCCATGAGATTATGGGAATGGGTGATCTGTTCCAACTGCTTTCTAGTAGCAACACACATTCTGGGGAAGTCAGTCATTCTAAAGGACAAGCTCAGCAGAACCATTCTGATGTCTCATAAGTAGTCTCTCAATCCTTCAGCGGCAAACATGATCTTTCAGATATGGGGTCAACCTTGCTGTGAACTCTTTGCCTCTCTAAGTGCTGTGAGTATTTTGCCCTGATCCCCCTCCGGGGGAGTCCCCCAGAAACACTCTGATCCATGCTTGTCTCCCAGTCTTCTTTATGACTATCCTCCTCTTCCTCTGATATCCACATTCTTTCAGAAAGCTCAGAGGTTGAAGTGCAAAGCCATCCTCATTGCCCTGTTATGGCCTTGACAAGTTTGGTTCCCCTTCCTATGGTCTCACCTTGTGTGTCCTTCTTGGACTCTTGATCCCATCCCGGATCTTCTGTCCCACCCTTCAAACTATCCACATCCAGATGTTCTCAGCCTGAAGCTAACCACTTGACAGCTCCACTTCTGTTGATGGCTTGAACTCCCGGGCTATCCTTTTCTGTTCAGAATATTTTGATTGCAGCTGTTAAGACCTCTACCAGGAAAATTTACTCCAGCAAATGGAAAAGATTCTCTATTTGGGCACAACAGTGTCAGTTAGACACTTTTACGGCTCCCGTTCCAGCTATTCTGGATTTCTTGGCACACATCTTTAACAGTGGAGCTAGTTTTTCTAAAGTCAAGGTACAGTTGGCAGCCATCTTGAATTTCCACATTGGTGAAGTCTCTACATCTTTGGCATCCATAAAAATATGTAAGGCATTTTTGAGGGGCACCTTTCTACTTTGGCCTCAGGTCAAGGATCCTACACCCCCTTGAGACCTCACTTTGTTGTTACAAACCCTGGTTTCTGCTCCCTTTGAACCAGCTGCCACAGTTGATTTACAATTCTTGTCTTGGAAGATGGCCTTCTTAGTGGCTATCACCTCTGCTAAGAGGGTTTCAAAACTTCAAGCCTTATCCATTAATTCTCCTTATCTTGTCTTCCACAAGGACAGAGTGACTCTTTGCACTAATCCCTCCTTTATGCCCAAGGTTGCTTCAGAGGCCAAAATCAACCAAGTTATTAAACTTCCAGTCATCTTCCCTAATTTCCAAAACAAGGGAGAATACAAGCTTCATCTACTTGATGTTCACAGACAGCTACATTTTTACTTAGAACAAAAAGCATCAGAAAATCGGACCAACTTTTTGTCTCCTTTGCTATCTCCAGATTAGGAAGACCAATCACTAAAGTGACTTTAGCTAACTGGATCTCAAAGTGTGTTGCATTGGTATATTCTAATAAGGGACTTCCTGTACCAAATTAGATCAAAGCCCATTCCACTAGATCTGTATCCACTTCTGCACCCTCTGCGTCCATTGTTCCAATGTTAATTCCGCTGGGAATGCCAGGACTATCCTCAGTCCAAAAAGAGACTCAGAGAATTTTTAGAGTTGCCTCAGCAGAGGCCTCTAGCTATAACCCCTGTCCTGGATATTGTAGATGATGTCTTCATGGTTCATAGGTTGGTAGTAGGTTATCGGCCCTAGAGCCTATACAAGCCTAGCCATAACAATTCCCTGGCTATTTCTTCCCACACTATTTACTTTCCTGGACCCCTGTCTAGCAGGGAGACTGATGTGATCCCCGGGGTGAATTACCTTTCTCCCATCCGATCATCAAGGTTCCTTTTGAAGAGGGCCAAAGAGGCGCTCTGCTTGCCATGTATGGGCAGTCTATTCCAAGAGTCTGGGGAGTCTCTGGGTCAGGAACCTATCCCTCCAGCATGTTTTGTTAATTGTGATGACAAGATTTAGATCCCTGGAGCGTGTGGCTCTGAGGGATTGGGATTTTTTTAAGTGTAGCATGTCCAACAGTGGTGGGCTTGATATGGCCTTGTATGTTAAGCAGAGATCTCCTCTGAGTAGATGATATGCGACAAAGTATAGCTGGAGTTTTTTAAGGCGGTCATCATAGGGCATCTGCTTTAGGCCTATGATTCTTTTAGTGAGGTATTTCTGCTGCCTTTCCAGTTTTTGCAGATGTCTTGAGAGGTACATACCAGATGGGGTGTTGTATTCTATAATGGGTCTAATGAGGGATGAGTACAGTGAGATAATGACCTCCTTTTTTCTAGATGAAAAGCCCTTATTGATGAGGTGTGCCACATAGAAGGATTTCCTGACTGTTGTGGCGATGTAGTTATCGAAGGTGAGACCACTGTCCACCTGTATCCCTAAGTCTCTTATCACACTTTTGGTGTTTAGTGTACTGCCACCTATGTGGTAATTCACGGGTACATGTTTTTTTCCCAAAGGGGATAACTATACATTTCTTGGCATTTGGCTTGATCCCATGGCTCTGGCACCAGGCATATGTTTCTGTAAGGCCCTTTTGTAGAGTATCCACATCATTTGGAGATTCAATAATGGCTCCCTGTTTGCAGTCATCAGCGAACTTTATTAGCCAGAATCCCTTAGTGTTGGCCTGTACTTCAGAGAAGTAGATGCCAAACCAGAACAGTCCCAGGACTGAACCCTGAGGTACTCCACTTGTCACTTGTCTGAAGCTGGATTTGGAGTCGGCTACTTTTACAGTGTAGGTTCTGTCAGTAAGCCAGTTGGCAACCCATCGAGTGACGTAGGTATTAATGCCCAGCTTAGTAAGTCTGTCTATGATTCCAGAGTGGGGGATGGTGTCAAAGGCCTTGGCGAGGTCGAGATAGGCTGTGTGGCCCGCCTTACCCTCGTCCATGGCTCTGGAAACTGATTCAAAGAAGTCATGCAGGTTTAGGAGACAAGATCGGCCTTTCACGAACCCAAACTGGGTGGGGTCCAGTGTTTGAAGGTTGCCAATGTCTTTGTTTATAAGTTCCATGATAATATGTTCCATGGCCTTGCAGATCAGGCTCGTCAGACTGATGGGGCATTAGTTCCCAGGATCCAAGGTGGATCCCCCCTTGTGGAGTGGGATAACTGTAGCTGTGCGCCACTCAGTGGGCACGAAGCCTGAGGTGAGGCTATGATGACACTTAGGTGAGGTGCCAGTTCATTTTGTAGTTCATGTAATACACAGCCCGAGATGTCATCTGGTCCCATGGATGCTGTATTCTTAGCTTTGGAGACTGCATTTTTTACCTGTGTGCCCGTTATTACTGGAATTTGGCAATCTTCCGGCATTGAGATGGGCCGTTTAGGGGGTGAGAGGGGGTGAAGTTGGCACTGAATTGATCTTCCAGGATACTGGCAATATCCTTGGGATCAGTATATTTAATGCCATTCTGTTGTAGCTCAGAGCAGATCTGAGCATTGCCATTTAGATTCCTGACATACTTATAGAATGCCTTGTGGTTGTCTTTGGAATCTTTGGCAATTTTATTTTCATAACTAGCTTTGGAGGATTTTGTGAGGGATCTCAGCTTCTTACTGAGGCTGGTAAGGGAGTTTTTTGTATCCTGGGATTTTCCTCTTTTCTGCAACAGTTTCTTCCTTTTGTTGTAAAGTTTATTTATGGCAGGGGACCACCAGATTGGCTTCCTTTTTCTGCAGGAGAGCATTTTGGTTCTATTTGGGATGGCACGATTCATGCATGAGTGGATATGCTCGTACAGTGCCTTAGTGTAGGATTCAGCAGTCGAACTTTCAGTTCCTGTCTGCATGGGTGTCATGAAGTTTGTCACTTCTGACTTGAGTAGCATGAAGTTGGCTTTGGAGAAGTTTTTTATGGAGGTTTCCATACTGGGGGGGGGGTGGGATGTGGATGTTAAGGGTGATTAGTTTATGGTCAGACCTGACCAACGAGGGGGTAACCATAGGGGCAGAGCATCGATTTCCCATGTTGGTAATGACCAGGTCTAGGATATTGGAGCCCCTGGTGGGACTATGGATTAGTTGCTCCAGGGCAGTGGAATTTATGAATTCCAAGAACCGTTGGGCGAAGGTGTTGGTACACGAGTAGTTTTCCCAGTTAATATCAGGGTAGTTGAAATCACCCAGTATTAGGGTGTTTGGTTGTATCTTAATATTTTCCAGTATGTTTAGAAAGGTGCAGTGAGAATCTTAGGGCATGGTGGGGGATCTGTAGCAAGCTACAATTTGGATTGCAGTCTGACCTAGTGTTAGTTGCACCTGGAGAATTTCAGACGCATTGTGTTGGGCAACTAGCCTGGTGGTGTGAATATCCTTGGTGAATATGGACACTCCTCCACCTTTAGTGTTTCGGTCCTGGTTTGGTGGCTGAAAACTGTGGTAAGAGTTGTAGCCTGATGTTGCAGGGGTGCTCTCTGGAGCCTTGAACTAGGTCTCAGTTACTGCACAGATATCGATGTTCTCCATTTTTAGGAGTGCCTCGAGAGAGTGCAATCCAGTCTTACTCCTGACACTTTACCACTGGTCCCTAGAAAACCTGACAGGTACTACAGAGTACCTGATTCTCACAAATTTCTCTTTAAGAATCTTACTGCGGATCCAGAGACCATTTCTCAGGGACCTAAAGGCATTAAGGCTACTACAGCCAAAAACCCTACCCCTTCAGACAGGGATTCAAGAGCTTTACACAGATGGGGTAAGAAGGTATATACCTCTGCAACTCTTGCCATCAGGGCTTTGAATTGCCAGTTACACATGTTGAAGTACCAGCAACATATTATGGAACTAATTAAACAAAAAATGGTGTTACTTCCAGATTGTGCAGAAAATAAAGATTTACAAGAGTTAATGCATTCTGCAAACCAAGTTAGTAAAGTGGTTTTGATGCCTTAGAAGCATCTTGCAGGGCTGCAGTCACTGGGTCTACTGAGAAGGCATGCTTGGCTGAAGGAACAAATCTTGCCAGATCATGTCAAAGCAAAATTACTAGACGCTCCTTTAAATCAAGACCATTTTTTTTTGGCACCAAAGTAGAAGAAGTTCTTAAAAAGATGGAGGAAAAAGCTAAATATATGCAAACTGTCAACGATTACTTACAGGTGCAGCCACCTAGATTCAGTAGGCACTGGCCTTCTAAAAACTGGTCATTTCCAGTCCCTCCCAGGCCTTCTCAGTCCAAACCCAGGGGAAACAGTCTCAGGGTATGCAGAGATCTAAACAATGGAGTGCTCCCACCTCAAAAACAGGGAGTGGTAAGCCACCCCCTTATGGAAAAAGTTCACAATGATTTTTCAGTTATCTTTCCCAGCCATGCCCAAGTACTTGCGCCCCTAGGAGGAACATTTATCCTACATGCAAAAAACTGGATGTCCATTACTCAGGACCGATGGGTTCTAAACATTTTATCCCAGGGATACAGATTCTACTTCCATTCACTGCCAACCCCAAGCGGGTTTCCAAACCTCCCTTCAAACCAGTGGGCAGAGGCTCAAAACAAGTACTTTCCCTTCTCAATATCAGGGCTATTCAACCTGTTCCATTAGAACAAAGAGGACAGGGTTTCTACTCCAGACTGTTCCTGGTGCCCAGAAAAGAGGGCTCTTGACACCCTATCCTGGATCTATCAATTCTCAACACCTTTCTGGTGGTCCCAAAATTCAAAATGCTTACACTGCAACATCTTCTCCCTATGCTAGCCAAGGATGCCTGGTTAGTCACCCTAGACTAAAAAGAAGCTTATCTGCACATCCCTATAAGGGAGTCTTGCAGAAAATGTCTATGTTTCAGGGCAGGCTCTGTGCACTATCAGTTCTCTGCACTTCCCTTTGGCTTATCTACTGTGCCCAGAGTATTCACAAAGTGCCTGGCTCCAGCCATTGCATAACTGCAGGCAGAGAAATATTCAAATTTACCCATACTTGGACGATTGCCTTATTCAGGCGGACAGTCAGGAATTGCTACTTTAGCACCTGACATTTGTAAAAAGACTCCTAACTTCACTGGGGTACACTATCAATGAAAAAACATCGCAACTGGTGCCTAGTCAAAAAATTGTATTCCTTGGAGCAAGCTTGAACACAACTTCCCAGATGGCATTCCTTACTTCAGAAAAACAGGTCTATTTGACAAACTACTTCAAACTAAGGGCCACCAAAACCCAGCTATCTGCAAGGAAAATACTGCAAGCCCTAGGGTTTATGGCCTCATGCATTCTACTAATTCCATATGCAAGACTGCATATGAGAAAACTTCAGTGGTGCTTAAAAAGTCTCTGGTGTCAACATTCTCAGGACCTGGAAACAGTGATCCTATCTTACCTTGTCTAAGGGCAGAATTCCTTTGGTGGGCAGAAGCATGCAACCACAGCAAGGGACTGCCCTTCACTCAACCCCTCGTAGCCCAAACCCTGACAACAGATGCATCAGACTGTGCATGGGGGGCTCACATGGCAGGCAAATGCATTCAAGGCAAATGGAGCCCAGGACAAATTTTCCTGCATATCAATCTAAAAGAGATGCTAGCTTTACAGAATGCTCTGACAGCCTTCAAGTACTTAATCCTTCCAGGACAGCTCCTGATAAAGACAGACAACACCACAGTTATGTGGTACTTAAACAAGCAGGGGGGACCCATTCTTACCCACTCTGCAGGTTAGCCATGGCCCCGTGGAACACAGCCTTGAGCAACCAAGTGCACCTACAAGCTCAATTCCTGCCAGGCAATCAAAATTCACTGGCAGACGACTTAAGCAGAAATTTACTGGACCCACATGAGTGGAAATTGGAGCCCAACTCATTCAAACTTCTAATCCAGAGGTGGGGGACACCATAGGTGGACCTCTTTGCCTCCCCCGAGAACCACCATTTGAGCACATTCTGCACCAGGAACCCCCACAGCAGGGCCTGGAAGGTGGATGCCCTATCCTTCACATGGGAAAACCTCTCAATTTATGCCTTTCCTCTTCTGCCCCTCCTCTCAAAAGTACTACTCAAGATCAAACAGGACAGGCCAAGGGCAATCCTTATTGTCCCAGACTGGCCACGCCAGGACTGGTAACCACTCCTACGCAGTCTGACAACAGTGCCACCCTGGCACCTACATTAGACACCTTCCCTGCTGTCTCAGCAGGGGGGGACAGATTTTGCATCCACAGTTGCAAACCCTAAACCTTGCAGCTTGGCTTAACCAGGAACTCTCAGCAAACAGGTGCTGGACATCATCCTTGAGGCCAGAAGGCCTAGTACTAGGAAATCCAATGCTGAAAAGCGGAAAAGATATTGTTCTTGGAATCAGTCTCAAGGAAAGGACTCAGGTGTGCCCTCCTTACCTAAAATCCTTGATTACCTAGCAGAGCTGCACCACAGAGACCTATCCTTCTCCTCCATTAAGATTCATGCCTTTGCCATCTCAGCTCATTATAATACTGAGCCACCTCTCTTTTTCTCACCCTCTCATCAAACAGTTCCTGAGAGGGGCTAACAATTTAAAGCCCCCTAGGAGAGCTCCCACCCCTGTCTGGGACCTTAACTTTGTACTGGAAAAGCTCACGCTTCCCCGTTTTGAACCTGCTGCTTCAGCAGAGTTAAAATTCCTCCCTTGGAAAACAGCTTTGCTTCTAGCCATTACTTCAGCAAGAAGAGTGTCTGCATTACAGGCACTAATGGCTGTGGAACCCTTCATTATTTTCCATGCTGACGGGGTTTCCCTCAGGATTAACCTGTCCTTTATGCCTCAGGTGGTATCCAGTATGGCTCTAAACCAATCTGTCCATTTCCAGCCTTCTTCCCTAATCCTCAGAATAAAGGGGAAAGGATCCTGCACTTCTTGGACATGCAGAGACAGTTCAGGTTCTACCTTGACAGGACTAAACCTTTCAGAAAATCTGACCAGCTGCTAGTCAGCTTTGCTACAGGAGCAGAGGGCAAGGCCATTTCAAAGCAAACCATTTCTAAATGGATAGCACATTGCATCCATTTCTGCTACAAGCACCATGGAAAACCTACCCCACAGGGGATCAGAACTCATTCCACTAGGGCTACCTCAATCTCTACAGCATTTCTCAGCGGAGTCCCTCCCAGGGACATCCTGGAAGCTGCAACCTGGAGTTCTGTACACACCTTCACCAAGCATTACCCCTTACCTATTTTTTCTAAATCCAGAGCTGGATTTGCTACAGCAGTCTTACAAGGCCTGCTAGCCAGCCCTAACACTTCTTGATTGCCTCCACCCTTCCTCAGCTTTGGGAATCAACCCAAGTGTGATGACTGCAACAGTGAAATACGAAGAACATAGTACAGTTGTGTGCACTTACCATAAATGTAGATGTTCGAGTGTATTCACTGTTGCAGTCCTGGTTACTCTCCCTCCAGCCCCCTGGTTTTCTCTATCCTTTCTCCCTGTCTTCTTTAGGGCCATTTTTTATGGCAGTGATATTTACTTTTTACTAGGGGTGTTCCACACCATATAATAGCTTCCTGTTTTGGGGCAAGAAAAACTGATGTAATGGCATGGCTGCATGTTTTATACCCCTGACGACCTGACGTCTTGGAAGAGGCGACAGCATCTGATGCACAAATCCCAAGACTCTGGTATTCGGGCTGACTGAGGGCTACCGGGCTACCTGCAGGCAGATAACCCAAGTGTGATGACTACAACAGTGAATACACTAGAACCTCTACATTTATGGTAAGTGTACACAACTGTACTTTCTTTGAGACCCGACAACTGAAGTGTTTGGTCCAGTTTAAGGTGGCGGATCCCTCCACACCTGCTGTACTTTCTTCTATGAAAAAAAAAAAAACTCAAAAGGCCTAAGCCTGAGACTCAGTCTACCCAGTCTGATTCCAATACCTATGTACCCGCAGAGGTTACAGAACCTGTGGTACTTCCTTCTATACCTCAGACACCCTCTGTCATGACTCCGTTGGAGGCTGGTATGGTGTCAGACAACCGCACTTCCGAAGAGACTGTTACTGCAGCTGAGAAGTGGGAATTGTGGATCATTATCTCAGTGACAAAAAGAAATCTAACAAATTTTAGTATGGGAAGAGAGGCCTGGAATACTGATTGGAGTACATCAGGAGTCAGAGCCTTCGAAATTGATTCAGTTGGATGTCCCCTCAAAGAAAATGCAACAAAAGACCAAACATGTTTCCTGTCCTCCAACTCCTAGGGAGAAGGAGTGGATGGCCTTTTCTAAGGGCCTGTTCAAGGCCATTATGGCTCTTAAATCTCCTTCCTTTTTATCTCCTCCACCACTCCAAAGATGATTACTGAATATCTTGTTCTTATTCTGAGGAGGCCTCAAATTCTGTTGACCATTTCGTAGCTTACGCCACTCAAATTTACTGTCTTGGCCAGGCGCTCTCAGATGATGATGAGGATTCCCTCTCTCCTTATTTCCCCTGTGAAAGAGGCATCCTTGAGAGAAAGAATAATAAATATGATGCAATTGTTTGATTGTAAATTTAAACAAATCTCTAATGTCCAAAATAGATACTGCAGTCTTTTAGAGGTAGGCACTCTAGCACCTTCCCTGTCCCTCCAGTCCTGGAGGCCTTTTTGGACATGTTTGCATCCTTGTCCACTGCTCCTGACTCTCAGCCCCCTGCTCCCTAAAGGCCAGACAGATTCTACAAAGTTCCAGATGATTTTAAAGTTCCTTTTAAAGAATACTGTGGATGACCATTCAGCTAATTACTTAGCCCTAGACAAACCTTCTAAACTACTTCCAAATGCATTTGTCCTACTGATAGACAAGGACAGCAGGGCTATGGATAGGTGGGGAATAAAGGTCTGTGCTTCTTCAGCTGTGGCCTTCAGGGTCTTTAATTATCAGACCCAGATGACCAAATACCTCTTATGTATCCTTAACAATGTGAACAAGGCTAAAGTCCTAGATTCCCCCCTTGATAGGGACCTTTTGTTTGGACCACAGGCAGTTAGCTTACTCAAAACATTGCAAGAGCAAGGTAAAACTATGAAGGACTTTAGACATGGGATCATAGGGAGTTACTAGGCTAATGGCCCTAGGGCCCTTACTAGCCTAGCCAAGTTCTGCCCTTATTTCAACGATCAGCACCAATTGCCCCTGTCCAAGATGGATACAGTTGGAACCCCGGGGTGAATTTATGGTTGCCCCTCCAGTCATCCAGACTGTGTTTGTAGAGGGCCATCGAGATGCTGTGTTTGATATGAAGTGGGAGTCCATTCCAAAGGTGTAGTAACCTCTGGGAGACAAATCTGTTCCTCCAGCAGGTTGTATTAATGTCACATAATAGGTTAAGGTCTTTACTGCAAGTAACCCGTGTACCATTTGACTTGCGGATATGCAGCATTTCCAATAAAGCAGGGTCAAAGATGGCGTTTTATGCAAGGCGTAGCTCGCCTCTGAGTAGTCTGTATGAAACAGAATAAAGTGACAGTGATTTCAGACAATCCACATAGGACAGATGCTGAAGACTGTGCATTTTTCTTGTGCAGAACCTTTGTGGTCTCTCCAGTTGCTGCATGTGCTTGGAAAGGTACATACGAAAAGGGGCATTGTACTAAATTATTGGACTGATGAGGGAAGAGTAGAGAGGTTATAACTTCTTTTTTTCTGGATGCAATGCCCTTACTTATGAGATGAGCAATCAACGGCCCTTTGTCCGAGGCAGGTCATCTCGGACTCAGGTTTCAGTGGGGGATGGGGGAGATGGGGAACAGGTAGGGTTAGGATAGGCCAGGACGGTTAGGGTGGGCTGGGCTGTCCTAGGGAAGGATTGAAAAGGTTGGGAAAAAAGCAAGTCAGTTTTTTTGCTCTCTGCCTTGGCATGCTAAGCCTTAAGGGGAGAGATTGGTAGGAGGATCTATTCCGTCAGACAATGGGGTTAAGGCAAGTGCCTCAAGCGGTTAATCTTCAACCTGTGTGTAATCTTCTCCTTGACCCTCAAGCAGGACCCAGCACAGGGTTTCAGATTGTGGAAGGAAGCAGCAAGAAAGAAGATAGAAGTGACAGAAAGCTTGAGAAACCTCGGAAACATAAGGATAAGAAGAAAATTGCAAGAAGCGTAAGAGGGATAACAGGAAGGAAGGTAAGAATGAGTCTGTTAGTGATCAAATGTTTTTGTGGGGTTACAAAGTCAGGGTTTTTTCAGGATCAAGAGGTAACAAATTATGAATCTCAGTCCAGTGAGGGTTGTGTTGTAAGTCATGTGAGTTCACAGTGTAAAGGTGCAGCAGGGGATACTTACAGGTGTGAGATCAAGCAGACATCTAAGGATGTGGGCTAGTCAGAATAGCGGGGGACTCAGAGGCAAGCAAAAAGTTATCTCTTGCTAATACCACAATTTTAGACCAAATTGGGACCTTATTAGCAGAACTGAAAGGAAATTTGGAGGATCAAAAATTAGATCCACAGGGCGTGAATGGTCAGACATTAAAGGTAGTGGGGATAGGTGACGCAGATCAGGAAAATACCGTGGTGCAGTTACGTTAGACTTACCTCTTTGATTTCATTTGAGTGAGAAAGTTAAGCAGCAAATTACAAATGGGGATTATGTGGACATATTTTCATTGTTGAGTAGAGAGGATGAGGAAAAGGGTAAGGATGGCAGGACTGAACATCCATTAGCCAAAAAAAAGAAAATTAGCAGTAAGAAGATCATGGGAAAACTGGGTGATTGGCTATTCTGTTTATGCACAAATTTTAGGGGATAGGTGCCCTGCCAAAGCAAAAGACATGTGGACACATTTTAATAGTGTGACCACTATGCGTTTTGCACAAAGGGGGTGGTCAGAAGTGGCTACCCTATGATGAAGATTACAGAAGGATGAGGCAGTCATACCCAGATAGGCCATGGTCATGGATGGTTTTGAGTTTGCTATGCTGGCTGGATACTAGTGAGAATGCTGTGACAACAGATTGTGGCTTTCCGATAAATCAAAGTGGGTATAGTTTTAATAGGTTTGGATTGTCCAGTTATCTGGGGTCATCAGAGAGTCTGTGGGCTACAACGGATGGGGAACTAGGAGGTGTTATCAGTACAATTTTGGTCATTGTCAGAATCAGTTTCATTGTAGATTTCGGCATCAGTGCATGGCCTGTGGTAAGGTAAACCACCCAGCCAAGGCATGATGTTAAGTTGTCAATCTCGCCTTCATTCTTGCTGGATGGGTTCGGAGCCGATCCTCGGCTCCGACTCGGCCTTATACTAAAGCTTGAGAGCTATTTACCAGCTCGAGGCCCTCCCCCTATCCCACAATACTAGGCGTCAGATACCCAGATCTCGTTTGCCGCTTCAGCTACGAGGTTGCAATTTTACCGGCTCCAGGTTATATAACTCTTTTCTACTGTTTTATTTTATATATATATATATATATATATATATATATATATATATATATATATATATATATATAGTTTTTTTCTTGTTAGATTTTTGTCTCTTAGTGTTTCCCTTCTAAACCCTTGAGAAACCCCCTTTTAAAAAACTCTTTTACTGTAGTTTTTCAGAGTCCCTCCCCCCACCCGTTAGGGTAGCGTTGATTTTTCTTATATATAATCAGTAGTGTTTTTATTCTTATTCTTCTACTTTTTTATATATTTTCTACTTGATAGTGATAGTTAAATATATTTAGTAGTATTATTTATATTACTATTATATTGTTGGTGTTGTTAGTTTTTTACTAGTGCGTGTGTGTGTGTGTGTGTGTGTGTGTGTGTGTGTGTGTGTAGTGTTTAAAGCACTAGTTACCTGTTCCCTTGGTATTCTTTTTTTTTCTATTTTTCATTATGTCTAAGGATACTAAGGTCTCAGGTTTCAAGAAGTGTGACTCGTGCTGTCAGAAAATGTCTCTGACAGACGGTCACACTTCTTGTGTGTATTGTTTGGGCCCCCTACACCTGCAGGACTCTTGTGCGGTCTGTCATGCCTTCAGTCCGAGAGTCCTGCAGGAGCGTAGGAACAAACTTATTTTGTGGGGCTTGCTTAAGCCTGAAGGGTCCCCGACTAAGCCTTCGTCGGGTAAACCCTCCAAGCCCGCTAAGACGTCGGCTCCCTGTTCGGAGCCGTCGCCGAGCACAGCTTCTGCCTCCTCATCGGTTCTGGCTGGAACCGACACTTCGAGTCCTCAGTCGGCTCCAGCCTTACTATCGGAGCCTTCTGTGAGCCGAATACACTCGAGGTCTCCCTCTTTGGAGTCCGTTTGTTCGGCTCTGAGGTGTCCGTTACTACAGTCGGAGCAGAGCCATAGGTCCCACTCCTCTCGGTCCTCCAGGCTGTCTGATCACGACCTCGAGTGGGTGGTCAGTAGGCTCTTAAAGTCGCAGGCACTGGCCCAAATGTTGACTAGCCCTTCTCAACAGACTGTGGCTATCCCTGTATCTTCATCAGTTCCTCCTCCGACTCTACCACTGTGTTCGGAGCCGGAGCTTGTTGGGGCTCGAATCGTCGGAGCTGATACCACACATTTCGGCTCCATCGTCGGCTCCGATCTCTTCATTGGTTCCGTCCATGGAGGGATCCTGGCGTCGAGACTCTCGCCGGCTCGAGGCGAGTGGCATCGGACCCTTGTCCGACCCCGTTCTCCCTCTCGGTGCCTCGGCGCAGGTGAGCTCGGCCCCGACATCGGCCTCGGAGCCATCACTCTCGGTGCCGGGAGGGGTTCTCATCTCTTCGGAGCTGGGACCTTCCTCTCTGTCTGATGGGGCGCCTTCGAGGTCATGAGGAGCGTACTGACTCCTGGATCGGATCCACAATCGGCCCCTTCGGCTCCTCCCCTCCATGGTGCCTGCTTCAGTCTCTGTCCACCCACCGGACCCCAAGCGTGGAGAACAAACGCTCCAGGTCGCCCCACTGGGGGTATCTTCCTCTTCCGAGGCCTCCCCCGATCATTCGGAGGAACCACCTTGGAAGAAAACATGTAAGAGGAAACATGTTGACTCCCCCGAGTCAGTCACGTCTGACACCGACTTGGAGGATTCGGAAGGGTCCCCAAGGTCCTCCTCTGAGGATGTCTCCTTTTCAGACATCCTGGAGATCCTTAAGCAGAGGGGGAATTGGACTACCCTTAAACCTTCCGAGGACGAGTTGGTGTACCTGGATGTGTTTGTTTCTCACCCTTCCACCTCCTGGGTGTCTCCACCTTTTGACCCACTCATGGAAGTGGTTGCTCGGAAGGCGTGGACAGCCCCGGACTCAGTGGAACCAACTCCCCATAGGCCCGCTAAATTTATTACAGCCCCATCGGATAAACACTTTCTAACTAAGGGGGTCCCAGTTGATGCCATGGTGGTGGCAGCGGCCACTAAGAAGGAGTTGGCTGACCCTTTGGTGCCTGTACATCCTCCTAATAAAGAGTCTAGGACAATGGACAGGTACGGGAAGCGGATGTTCTCTTCAGCGACCTTTGCTATGCGGTCGCTGAATTATCTGTGCCATTTCACCCGACTTCAGAAGGATCTTCTCAAAGAACTGGGTGATACCCTTCAGGATCCATCGGCTGCGGGGTCTCAGGATAAGGTTAACTCCCAGCTGGTGACCTTAAGTTCCATAGTAAACTCCTCCATGCGGCTCATTTCTTATGCGGCCGATGGTGCGAGTAGGGCCGCAGGTACAGGCGTGGCTTTGAGAAGACACGCCTAGATATGGTTATGTAACTTTGCTGACCCCTTTAAGGCGTCCTTCACAAATACCCCCTTCGATGGTTCGGCTTTGTTTGGACCACAGGTGAAGGATACACTTACCAGGTGTGAGCAGGAAGGCAAGACTCTCTCTGCCGTGGGAGTCCGTTTTTCTACTCCCTCCAGACCATTTCCCAAAGGTCAGAAGAGTTGAAAAATGTGGTTTCGTAAACCCCAGAGAGTCGTGCCTGACACACGTGGTGATTTTTCCTCCAGGAGCAGAGGAGGAAACAATAATAGAGGCCGCCCTAGGAGCAGAGGGGGTCTGCAAAATCAGGGTAGCAGAGAATCTTTCTCTGACAAACCCTTCCAGCACCCCTGAGGGACTGCCCGACTATCCACCTTCGGAGGCAGTCGGGGGAAGATTGTCACTGTACCCAGAAGCCTGGCAACTCCTCACTCAAGACCAATGGGTACAATCTATCATATCCGAAGGTTACAAAATTCCCTTCGTCCGCACCCCTGTACAAACAAACAGATCCCTTCCAGATGTCCCACCCGCTCTAAGGGATCAAGCAGTTCTAGAAATTTCAAAACTGCTAAGAAAAAGAGCCATCCAGCCAGTCCCAGCAGACCAGCAAGGATCCGGAATTTACTCAGGGTTCTTTTTGATACCAAAAAAGACAGGGGACTGGAGACCCATTTTGGATCTCAGCAGATTAAACAAGTCTGTTCAAAGAACGAAGTTCTGGATGGTCACGCTCCAGTCCATTCTACCCTTCTTGGGTCAGGACAATTGGATGTGCTCCATTGACCTTCAGGATGCGTACTCCCATATAAAAATGGACAGGTGTTCCAGAAGGTTTCTCTGCTTCCGGCTGGGAGCCAGTCACTATCAGTTCAGAGCCCTGCCCTTTGGGCTCACCACGGCCCCCAGGGTGTTCACCAAATGCATGGCAGTGGTTACGGCTCACCTGAGACGACGGGGATTCCAGGTGTTTCCATATCTAGACGACTGGCTCCTTACTGCTTCCACCAGGCATCAGCTATTGCAAGCCAGGGACTATACCATTCAGACTTGCTCCGACCTAGGTATATCAATAAATTTCGAAAAGTCTGCATTGTCGCCTTGTCAGTCTATAACCTTTATAGGCGCAGGATTAAATACTATAAAAAACAAACAAAATACCCAAAATAAGGGCACTAGCAGGTAACAAATGGATACACGGCCACTGCACAACGAATGTTGAAATCTCCAGCACTATTCAAGGCAAAACAATCCAAAGGCAGGACACCAGATTAATCCACAGCCACACAAATTTATTGCAGACTTAGCGCTTTCACCTTACAAGGCATCATCAGAGTCAAAAAGCTGTTACAACAACCCTCATTTAAATGCTAAGGTCTGTGAACAATAAAATCATAAACCAATTAATTAATTAGTTAAACCATCAACCATTCAAAACATTTAAACATTTAAACATTTAAAGATACACTCGTCCACCTTAAAGGGCCATTGCAAAAAAGTTAAATAACACTTTGAATACAACTGATATAATAAAACAAATATAATAATTATTCTAATATTAAAGTGCCAACTTTTGAACTTGTTTCAATATGTACAATTTTATAAATAATTATACTTATTAATTAATTTTCCATTTGATAATTACAATATGAATAATCATATTTAAGAAAAAGAAAAAAAAAGAAAAAAGAAATTAATTAATTCTAAAGGTGCTGAATAACAGTACCAATGCAAATATTGTTGTTCAAAATTAAATAAAATATTCATATTTTATTTTAATGCTTGTAGTACAATTAAATGTAAATAGATCCACTCCTACAAAACCTGGGATCTATGCACCAGGAGTGGTTTAATGGAAATGTAATCATTAAGCCCAGGGTAGGACATGGCATTTAACCGAAGCTGCCATTCCATCTCCTTTAACGCTACCTTGTTCTTAATGTCACCACCACTATCCAAAAACACCCTATCAATAACAAAAAACATGAATTTCTTAAAATTATTACATTTGATACTGTGGAGGTACAAAGCATTATGGGAATCCTTATTTTTAATGGATCTAAGGTGTTCAGGAATCCTATCTCTTAGTCTACGGGTAGTCATCCCGACATAAAATGCCTCACAGGATGAACAATTAGCCACATAAACTAGATTTCTAGTGTTACAGTTGCAAATTCCCGGGCAAGCCAAAGTATGTTTATATCCGGAAACAACCACATAAGGGCCGTCCGCTATGTACCTACAGCACCTACAGCTTCCACATTTACCCATCCTCGACCTACATTGTTGTTTGTTCCTTTCAAACATATCTTTTAAGTTCTTACCCCTACTGTAAACTATCACTGGTTCTTTACCCACCACTTTCTTCAAATCATTGTTCAAACAATAATCCCATACATTTCTCAATACTGTACATAATTCCGTAGATTTGTCGTTATACTTCAGGATGAAACATGGACCCTTATCATTATTGTCTTTGTTGTTATTATTGTTGTTGTTGTTCCCCCGTGCCAGATCCAAAACATTTAAGGATCCCATCTCAACTACACCATTGTCCCTCAAGATAGGAGCATAAATACTGCGTGTTTTTCTATAGATTTCTTTCTTCACACTTCGCAATAAACTAATCGGATAACCTCGCTCCAATAACATTCCAATTAACTTGTAAATTTCTAATCTAAATGTCACATCGTCACTCACCAACCTGGAAATACGTACCATCTGCCCTTTTATTACCCCCTTCCGTTGATGAAAGGGGTGGCAACTGGTAAAATGCAGTAACGAATTGGAGTAGTTATCCTTCCTGTAAATTGTACTAGACAGCACATTGCCTATCTTAGAAATATTAATATCTAAATAATTAATACTTTCTGCTCCCCAAGAAAAAGTAAACTTAAAAAAGCCAGTGGTGCCGTTTAGGTACTCAACAAATTCCTTGGCAAGTGCTTCACCCCCTTTCCATATGATCAAAAGATCATCCAAGAATCTGTTGTACAATATTATATTGTTCCTGTATTTTGATGAAAACACATATGCCCTTTCCCAAGCCAATAACACCAAATTAGCATATTCCGGGGCGCATTTGGCTCCCATGGCCACGCCCGAACTTTGTTTGTAAATTTCCCTTTCAAATTTGATGAAGTTGTTATTTAAAACACATTCCATCAAATCACAGTACAAATTTACTCTAGATTTGTCAATGGCATTGCTGGAGTTGAGGCTTACAGCAAACATATCCAGACCCTCGTTATGAGGTATAACCGAAAAAAGATTAATAACATATATTGTCAAAAAACTATAATCATCTGTTATATTCTTGATGTCTCTTAATCTCTCCAAGCAATGCCAAGAGTCCCTTAGAATATGGGGCACATGTTAAGTTGTCTATCTCGCCTTCATTCTTGCTGGATGGGTTCGGAGCCGACCTCGGCTCCGACTCGGCCACTCTAAAGCTCGAGAGTTGGTTCCACCGGCTCGAGGCTCCCCTTATATCCCACAATGCTAGGCGAGAGTTACCTCAGATCTCGTTTGCCGCTACAGCTTCGAGGTTGGTTATTCTACCGGTTCCTGGTAAGTTTTAACTTTTTTAATAAAAAGTTACTCTTGTTTCCCCTTTTTTAGTTTAATTATTCCTAAGTTAGTGTAGTTTATTAAACTCTATCCCCGAACCTATTTTCTTCCCGTTTCTTGTCAAAAGAACTTTTAGTTCTTCCCTTGGGCCTTAGGCCTTCCCTTCCCTAGGGAGTGTTTGTGTAGTGTACTACTGCTTATTGTACTTATTTTTAGTATACTTTTACTATAATTGTGACAGGGTATAACTGGTGTGTTTGAGTGTGTGTTTGTGTTCACCAGTTAGGCTATGTCTAAAGAAGCAAAGGTCTCCGGATTCAAGAAGTGTGATGCGTGCTGTCAGAAAATGTCTCTGACAGACGCTCACACTTCTTGTGTCTATTGTCTGGGGCCTTTGCACCTGCAGGACTCCTGTGCTGTCTGCCATGGCTTCAGCCCCAGGGTCCTGCAGGAAAGAAAAAACAAGCTCATTTTGAGAGGCTTGTTGAAGCCTGAGGATTCCCTGTCTGTCTCAACAGGGAAGCCCTCCAAGGCATCGAGGTCTTCGGCCCGGCTTCTGAGCCGAGACCTCAGGTTGTTCAACCTTGCCTTTATCGGCTCCGGCTGGAGCCGATAAGACTCAGTCCACAGTTTCTGTGGCTCCTCGGCTCCGGCCGGAGCCGAGGTTATCGAGGTACCCGTGTCGGCTCCGACAAGATCTTCGGAGCCGACAACCAGAAAGAGGTCTAGGTCACCTTCTCTTGGCTCCGTTCATTCGGCTCCAGGTTCTCCCCTGCTGTCTGAACGGAGCCAAAGGTCTCATTCCTCTAGGTCATCGAGGTTGTCTGATCATGACCTTCAGAGGGTGGTGAGTCGACTACTCAAGTCTGAGGCACTAGCCCAGATGCTTCAGAGCCTGACTCATCAGTCGGTGCCTGTCCCGGTCCATCAACTCCTTCCTCCTTCGACTCTCTTGAGCTCGAGCCGGGTCGTGTCGGAACCGAGACTGTGGTCACCTCGGAGCCGAGACAATTGTCTTCGGCCCGCCGCCGGCTCCGTTTTCTTCCATGGAGGAATCTCGGCGGACTTCCCTCGTCGGCTCGAGGGGTGAGTGGCATCGGACCCTTGTCCGACCCCTCTCCTCTCGGTGCTTCGGCGCTGGTGAGTTCGGCTCCGACATCGGCCTCGGAGCCATCACTGTCGGTGCCGAGGGGTCTTAGCTCCTCGGAGCGGGGACCTCTGGCTCTGCCTGACAGGGATGCTTTCGAGGTCATGCGGAGTGTGTTAGAGCCTGGCTCTACTCCACAGTCGGCTCCGTCAGCCCCTCCCTCTATGCTGCCTCAGGGTAAGTCGACTCACTCCCTCATCCCGGACCGCAGAGAGCCAACTCCTCAGGAGCCCCTGTGGGATTTCATCCTCTTCCGAGGCCTCTCCTGATTTGGCAGAAGAGCCCCTCGGAAGAGGAAGTGCAAGAGGAAGCACATTGACTCACCTGAGTCTATCACGTCCGACACAGATCTGGATGATTCTGAGGGTTCCCCCTGTTCCCCTTCTGAAGATGTCTCTTTGCAGACATTCTGGAGATCCTTAAACAGAGGGGAAATTGGCCAGCCCTCAACCCTTCGGAGGACGAATCTGTGTATCTTGAGGCGTTTGGCTCTCGTCCTTCCACCTCCTGGGTGTCCCCTTCGACCCCCTCATGCAGGTGGTTGCTAAAAGGCATGGACGGCTCCTGATTCAGTGGACCCCACTCCCAGGAGACCCTCCAAATTCATCACAGCTCCAACAGACAAGGAATTTTTATCAAAAGGAGTCTCTGTGGATGCTATGGTGGTAGCTGCCGCCACAAAGAAGGAACTGGCTGATCCTTCAGTGCCTGTCCATCCACCTAACAAGGAATCTAGGTCCATGGATAGGTACGGACAGCGTATGTTCTCCTCAGCGACATTTACTATGCGTCGCTGAATTACCTGTGCCATTTCACTCGTCTTCAAAGGGACTTGATCAAAGAAGCGAGTGAAATGCTTAAGGACCCTACAGCTGCGGGTTTCCAAGAAAAAATGAACACGCAGCTGGCTATCCTTAATTCTATTTCCAACTCCTCCATGCGCCTCCTCTTATGCGGCCGATGGAGCGAGCAGAGCCGCTGGAACAGGGTAGCCTTACGTAGGCACGCCTGGATGCGGCTATGCAATTTTATGGAACCTTTCAAGACGCCTTTCACAAACTCCCCTTTGATGGATCATCCTTTTGGTCCACAAGTGAAAGAAACCCTGACTAGGTGCGAGACGGATGGCAAGACCCTTTCTGCCGCCGGAGTCCGTTTTCCACTCCTTCTAGGCCTTACCCCAAAGGCCAGAAGGGGAAAGATGTGGTTCCGTAAACAATCTCAAGGGACTTCGCCTGACGACAGAGTTGGTTCCCGCCAGAGGCAGAGGGGGAACAACAATGGTAGACGCCGCCTAGAGGCAGAGGGGTCCGCAGAACCAGGGCAATCGAGAAACGCCTTCCGATAAGCCCTTTCAGCATCCCTGAGGTGTTGCCCGACTGCCCATCTTCGGAGGCAGTCGGGGAAGATTGTCACTGTACCCAGAAGCCTGGCTATCCTTGACAGAAGACAAATGGGTACAGTCCATCATTCGAAGGTTATTCTATTCCCTTTCTTCGCTCTCCAAGTCAGTCAAAAATCCCTTCCAGATGTTCCACCCGCTCAAAGGGATATAGCAGCTTTGGAAATTTCAAAACTGCTTGCAAAAGAGCTATTCCGCCAGTGCCAGCAGACCAACTAGGATCCGGAATCTACTCAAGGTTCTTTTTAGTTCCAAAGAAAACAGGGGACTGGAGACCAATTTTGGATCTCAGTATCTTGAACAGATCGGTCAAGAAAACAAGATTTCGGATGGTCACGCTGCAATCCATTCTTCCCCTGTTGGGAAAAGGAAACTGATGTGCTCTATAGACCTTCAGGACGCGTACTATCACATAAAAATGAACACGCGCTCCAGAAGATTCCTCCGCTTCAGGCTGGGAACCAGTCATTTTCAATTCAGGGCCCTGCCCTTTGGTCTCACCACTGCCCCCCCGGTGTTTACCAAATGCATGGCAGTGGTAGCTTCTCACCTGAGACGACAAGGATTCCAGGTGTTTCCATATTTGGACGACTGGCTCCTCACAGCTCCCACCAAGCATCTCCTTCTGATGGCCAGAGATTACACTTTTCGCCTGTCAAAAACTGGGTATCTCAATAAATTGCGAAAAGTCTGTTTTGTCGCCTTGTCGCACTATTACCTACATAGGCAAAATTAGATACTGTAAACATGTCTGCAACACTAACGAACCAAAGGATATCAGACATTCAAAATTGGTATCACTACTTCTCAACAACAACAGAACCAAAGCCAGGTTAGTTCTAAAGGTGTTGGGAATCATGGCAGCGCCATACCCTCCTTCCATTGGCCAGATACCACATGCGGATCCTTCAGTGGATGCTCTTTTCTCAATGGTCATACCAGGAACTTCCAATGTCTCACACCATTATGATCACGCAAGCGCAAAAGCATCTCATGTGGTGGATGTCTTCCCCAGCTCCTGTTGGGGAGACCTTTGTTCCCCCCCCTCCGGTTGCTACTCGGCCAACGGATGCCTCCCTGATCGGGTGGGGGCATTATGAGGGCAGGACAGTCCAGGGCACATGGCAACCAAACGAATGCCACTTGCACATAAATGTTCTGGAGATGAGAGCAGTGCTTTTAGCGTTGCAAGCCCTTCAACACTCTCTTCCCTTGGGAACGATTGCAATCCAGACAGACAATATGTCTGTAGTGTGGTACATCAACAAACAAGGCGGAACCAGATCATACCCGCTATGTCGAGAAGCACGCAGACTTTGGCAATGGGCGATTTCTTCTCAGCGTTTTCTGATAGCAACGCACATCCCGGAAGTCCAATCACATTATGGACAAGTTGAGCAGAGCTATTCTCATGCCTCACGAGTGGTCTCTGAAAGACTCTGTAGTGAGAGAGATTTTTCTCAAGTGGGGTCAGCCTTGCTGCGATCTTTTGCTACTCCCCAAAACAGCAAGTGCAGAGAATACTTCACTCTATTCCCTTTACCAGGCCAACCCAGCAGGGACGCTAGTCCAAGTTTGGCCCCGGGACTTCTGTATGCATTTCCTCCTTTCCCACTGATCTCTCAAGTAATACAGAAAGCTATCGCTCAGAAGGCCTCATTGATCCTCATTGCTCCTTACTGGCCTCGACAAGTGTGGTTCCCCTTTCTGCATCGATTTCTTTTGAGCGACCGTGGAATCTGGACCTAGTTCCAGATCTTTTGATCCATCAGTCGGGTCAGTTTCATCGCTCCCTCCCTCTCTGAACCTCACTGCTTGGTTCCTCCACTTCCAACCGTAGCCAGGCTTCCTCAATTATCTCACTCTGTTAGAGATATTTTGATAGCTTCCCATAAATCTTCCACTCGAAAGATTTATTTGAGTAAGTGGAAACGATTTTCATATTGGGCACAAGGAAAGGACATAGATCCTTTCACCGCTTCCATCCAACTAGTCCTCGATTTTCTTGCTGAACTCTTCCATGCAGGTTCATCTCCATCTACTCTTAAGGTTCAATTGGCAGCTATTTCTAATTTCCATGTGGGTATTTCTGAATCCGCCCTAATGTCCCACAAACTCTGCAAAGCCTTTTGAAAGGAGTTTTTCTGCTCAGACCTCCTGTAAGAAATCCTCCTTCTCCTTGGGACCTAAATTTAGTTCTTGCTTCTTTGATTCTTTCCCCTTTCGAACCTGCAGCTTCATGTTCCTTAAAGTTATTATCATGGAAAACTCTCTTTCTGGTGGCTATCACATCAGCTAGAAGAATTTCAGAACTTCAAGCACTCAGTTGTCGTTCTCCTTACCTTGTGTTCCATAAGGACAGAGTTTCCTTACGAACTAACCCGTCCTTTTTGCCTAAGGTGGTTTCAACATCAAATCTAAACCAGTGCATTGACCTCCCTGTCTTTTTCCCGGAGTATTCAAATAGGTCTGAACAAAAATTACACTGTCTGGATGTTCATCGTCAATTAAGGTACTACTTGGACAGGACGAAACAATTCAGAAAATCTGATCAACTGTTTGTCTCCTATGCTGAAAGCAGAAAGGGACTTCCAGTTTCAAAGGTATCTTTATCCAGATGGCTAACATCTCTGATTACCCTTGTTTATGAGATTAGACACCAAAAACTGCCTAATAAGCCTAAAGCACATTCCACCAGAGCTTTGGCTACTTCTCTAGCCTTTCAAGACAGACTGCCTATTGACACCATCTGTGCAGCGGCTACTTGGGCTACTCCTCACACTTTTATTTCCCATTATAAGTTGGATTTAGCTTCTAGGCATAGAGCTAATTTTGGTTCCACTGTTCTCAGGAGTCTGTTCCGTTAGGCCACCCGGGACAAGGTGCTAGGACGGTCCCATCCAGCAAGAATGAAGGCGAGATAGACAACTTAACATATAGAAGTTATGTTCTTACCATAACGCTCCATGTTAGTTGTCTTCTTCTCGCCTTCTTCTTAAGGCCCCACCCTCCTTCCCCTGGCCTGGACAGACCTAGAGGAGTTGTGATCGTGACCTCTTTTTCTACCACCTCTTTCTTAGCTATATGCTATTATGCATATTTCTTGTTTCAGGATGTAGGTCACCCTTCTTCTCCCTGTTGTTAGAGGTGGTCTCTGTTATAGTTATTCTGTTTTATACTGTTACTATCTTAAGCTGGGGTTAGCTTACAAACGAGATCTGAGGTAACTCTCGCCTAGCATTGTGGGATATAAGGGGAGCCTCGAGCCGGTGGAACCAACTCTCGAGCTTTAGAGTGGCCGAGTCGGAGCCGAGGTCGGCTCCGAACCCATCCAGCAAGAAGAAGGCGAGAAGAAGACAACTAACATGGAACGTTATGGTAAGAACATAACTTCTATTTCACTTTGAACTACCTTGGTCCCATGATCAATAAATGCCGCAAGGGGCTCAGTCTTTGAACCCCTTGCGGCAACAATTGGTCTAAATTCTAAATCCTGGATACCCTTGTGCACCTTGGGTATCCCAAAAATACAAGGCACCACTGGATTTTTAACCGACAAGTAGTCATATTCCCTTTCACTGATCATAGCTTGAAAAAGTGCATCATGCAAAAACATATCAACTTTAGCGTATGCACGATTTACTTCATTGATGGAAGCCAAGGAATACGTACTTTGATCACCCAAAACTCTAGACATACAGGTCAAATAGTCGATCTTGTTCATAAGTACCATCCCACCCCCCTTGTCCGGCTTCATGCACCTCACATTGTTTGAGCTAATAAATTCATTGAGCAATAATCTTTCACCCCTGGATACATTATCCATACCTGTACTGGGCAATGCACAAATTCTCCTAAACTCAAACTCTAACAATTTTTCAAAAAACACAAATTCCGGACAAGTGGGTGGGTTGAATGTACTTTTTCTTGTTAATGAGGAACCTGGGTTGCTGTATACACCCATATCAAAATTCTGATTATCATTAAAGTACTTCTGAAGGTTCAACCTCCTCACAAACAATTTCAAACTTGATAAAACATGTGCTATGTCTAGCTTGAAACTAGGAACATAACTCAAACCCCTCGTAAATAACTCGAAGTGTGTACCCCCTGTCTCAACTTCAGTGTAGTTATAGATAGTAAAACCTTTTTGCTTTGTTACAATACACTTTAAACCTCCATCAACCACAGCACCCATGCTGCCATGTGACAACCTAACATCAGCACTCAAAACATTGTTATCAAAACCATTTCCAAAATCGTAAGCACCATTACTCATTTCTTCATTCATTACTAATGCATTGCTAGTTAAAGACAATTCATGACCTACATTAATGTGGCTCTCTACAACCACACCATCTGTAGTGTCACTGTTCCAGTTACTTCTAGATTCAATTTTCTCATTAGAACATACATGCAAAGGCCCATCTAAAAAATTAACATTGACAGTATTAAATCCTTGCACATTAAAAACAGGTGAAGACATGTAAGAACCACCATTCAAACTAACAATAGAGACATCACTCAATTCTCCTAATAATAACCCCCCCTCCCTCTCCCCCTCCCCCTGAATTGCTCCCCCCGAGGATAGTAAGCAGTCCTTGTTCCTTGGTTCAACAGTCTCTTGGACCTCCTGGGACCTTGGTGTCCGTCCAAAAAAACTTCATCATCTCCACCAGGAATTTGATCAACACAATCGTCACAATATTCTCCTGTACCAGTATTTTGTGACATACTGCCTTTACCAAAATCAGTGTTAAAAGTCTGCTTAGGCCACTTTTTTCCGGGGGGATAAACATTACTAGTGGCATAATCAGTAGTGTCTCTAAGTAGTTTTTTATTTTTAACCAATCTACTTTGCTGCACATAGCTGTCTAAAGCAGGATTAAATACAAAAGATCTATCTGCAAATCTTCTTCCAGACAGAGTATCAGACATTCGCCGACGTGTACAGATCCTACTACAGTGCAAGACAATTCAGGCCAGATTTGTACTAAAGACATTGGGTCTCATGGCAGCAGCGATCATTTTAGTCCCCCTGGCTCGTTTTCACATGCGGATCCTCCAGTGGATGCTGTTTACCCAATGGTCCTTTTAACAACTTCCAATGTCCCACAGGATAATAATCACTCAAACATGCAAAGACCACCTGGCTTGGTGGATGGTCTCCCCTCTAGTTCTCCAGGGCAGACCGTTTGTTCTTCCTCCTCCTGTTGCCACGGTGACCAGGGATGCCTCCCTGATCGGGTGGGGGGGGGGCATTTTCAGGGCAGGACTGTCCAGGGCTCTTGGCAACCCCTAGAATACCACCTGCACATAAATGTCTTGGAGATGAGAGCGGTACTTTTAGCGTTGCAAGCTCTTCAGGACTCTCTACCTACCAGGACTATTGCAGTTCAGACGGACAATATGTCTGTAGTGTGGTACATCAACAAGCAGGGCGGAACAAGGTCCTATCCCTTATGTCGAGAAGCACTCAGACTCTGGCAGTGGGCAATCTCTTCCCAACGGTTTCTGATAGCAACGCACATCCCCGGGAAGTCCAGTGTCATAGCAGACAGGCTAAGCAGAGCCATTCTCATGCCTCACGAGTGGTCTCTCAATCAGTTAGTAGCGGACAAGATTTTCCACAGATGGGGTCAACCTTGCTGCGACCTTTTTGCAACCCCTCTCAACAGCAAGTGCAAAGACTTCTTCACTCTCTTTCCCCTCCCCAGCCATTCCCCCAGAGACGCTCTAGTACACAATTGGCCCCAGGGTCTCCTATATGCGTTTCTGCCTTTTCCCTTAATTCCCAAACTGATTCAGAAAGCGACCGCTTTGGGTTCCAGGATGATGCTCATTGCCCCTTACTGGCCTCGACAAATTTAGTTCCCATTCCTGCATCGTCACCTACTGGAGCAGCACTGGAGTCTGGACCCAGTGCCAGACCTGTTGGTCCATCAGTCGTGCGGGCTACACCAATCCCTTCAATCTCTCAACCTCACAGCTTGGTTGCTCCACTTCCAACCCTAGCCAGGCTTCCGCATATTTCTCAGCCAGTGCATGAAATCATCATTTCTTCACACAAATCTACTACCAGAAAAACCTATGCTAGTAAGTGGAGACGTTTCTCCCACTGGGCGGAGGCCAGAAATATAGATCCTTTTACAGCCCCTGTCCACAGTGTTCTGGATTTTTTGGCAGAGCTTTTTCAAGCGGGCTCCTCTTCTGCCACCATTAGAGTCCAATTGGCTGCTATCGCTAATTTTCACGCTGGCCTGTCAAAGACCAGCATCATGTCCCATAAACTTTGTAAAGCCTTTCTTAAAGGGACTGTTTTGCTGAGGCCTCTGGTTAGAGATCCCCTGTCTCCGTGGGATTTGAATCTGATATTAACTTCCCCTGATTCTCCCTCCTTTTGAACCTGCGGCCACCTCTTCCTTAAAATTGCTCTCCTGGAAGACTCTCTTCTTAATAGCTATCACCTCAGCTAGAAGAGTATCAGAACTTCAGGTCCTCTGTATTCGTCCTCCCTATCTTGTTTTTCACAAAGATAGAGTTTCACTCAGAACTAATCCCTCCTTTTTACCCAAGATTCCTTCTGAGACAAACCTGAATCAGGCCATTGATCTTCTTGTCTTTTTTCCTAACTATTCAAACAGAACTGAACAAAAGCTGCATTATTTGGATGTTCACAGGCAATTACATTTCTATTTAGATAGGACAAAACAAACTAGGAAGTCGGACCAACTCTTCCTGTCCTATGCTGAGGGCAAGCAGGGCCTGCCAGTGTCTAAAGTATCTTTATCTAGATGGTTGGCCTCTATCATTTCCTTCATTTACCAACTAAGACATAAAGAACTCCCTACAAAACCAAAAGCTCATTCCACCAGAGCGTTAGCTACGTCAGTAGCTTTTCAAGCAAGACTTCCAATGGAATCTGTTTGTGCTGCAGCCACTCCTCATACCTTTATTTCTCATTACAAGTTGGATATGACCTCCAGGAGTCGGGCTGAGTTTAGTTCCACTGTGCTCAAGAGTCTGTTCCGATGAGCCACCCAGGGCTAAGGTGCTAGGGACGCTGTCTCATCCAGCAAGAATGAAGGCGAGATTGACAACTTAACATTAAGAAGTTATGTACCTACCATAACGTTTCATGTTAGTTGTCTTCTTCTCGCCTTCTTTCTTGCGTCCCACCCGCCATCTCCCTAGCCTGGACAGGCCAAGATGAATCCTTCTGAGGCCTTATTCCTCTGCTTGACTATTTTCTAGGTTATGTCCTCCTCAGTGCTTACCACTGTAGGTAAACTTTATAGTAGGGACAGGGTGTCTCCATGGTGTTAGCTATACCAAACGAGATCTGGGTATCTGACGCCTAGCATTGTGGGATAGGGGGAGGGCCTTGAGCCGGTAAATAGCTCTTGAGCTTTAGTATAAGGCCGAGTCAGAGCCGAGGATCGGGTCCGAACCCATCCAGCAAGAAAGAAGGCGAGAAGAAGACAACTAACATGGAACGTTATGGTAGGTACATAACTTCTTATTTTTGTCTCTCAGGTCCCTATAGCAAAAGCCTCTACGTGCCATCCCCCTTCAAAGGGTACACAGAATCCTCTTCCGACTCCAATAAAAGGGGACATTTTAAAGGAATGGCTCATAATGTATCCAGATAGAGATGCAGCAGCGACAGTGGTAGAAGAGGGGTTCACCACAGGTTTTAGGATACCAGCAAAAGGTAGGAAGCAAGGGGGTACTGTTAAGAACTTGAAGTCTACAAAAGAACATCCATACATAGTTAGGGTGAAACTCGATAAGGAATTAATAGCAAGTAGATTGGCAGACCCATTTCCTTCCCCATCCAGAAGAGCATTTAGAGTTTCACCTATAGGTGTAGTCCCCAAAAGGAAGCCAGATGAATTTTGTCTCATTCATCACCTATCTTATCCAGAAGGGAAATCTGTGATTGATTGCATAAATGGTGAGGGGACTTTGATGCACTATGCTTCGTTTGATGAAGCTTTTAGGAAGGTCAAAGAGAAAGGGAGGGGAGCCCTTATGGCAAAAGCTGACATAGAATCTGCTTTTAGACTTTTACCTACCACTTCTAAAGCCCAGGGGTGATTAGGCTTAGTTTTCTATGGTCAGTATTACATGGACAAATGCATGCCTGTGGGCTATTCGATTGCCTGTGATACATTTAAGAAGTTTAGTACCTTTTTACACTGGTTGGTGGCACAGAAGCTAGGGGAGGACAGTATCGTTCACTACTTAGATGATTTAATTTTTGTAAGGAAGAAAGACACAGGGGAGATGTCAGCGAGCATTAGATATGTTTAAATAGATATAAAAGGAGTTAGGGGTGCCATTAGCAATGGATAAAACAGAGGGCCCGACAAACAGATTGTCATTTCTAGGCATAGAGATTGATGGCTTGAATGGCCAGTGTAGACGTCCTGCTGACAAAGTACAAAAGTTACGTTTAGTTTTAAGTCAAATGTTAAGTCAGAATGAGATGACCCTTAAACAGTTGCAAGAATTAGTAGGGTTGATGAGCTTTGCATGCAGAGTGATCCCTGTGGGCCATTCATTTATGAGGTATCTGGCTGTCAAGGGGTCCGGGTGCACAAAGCCACGCCACTGGATTAGGGTTTCACAGAGAATGAAGAAGGATTTTGGGGTGTGATTGAGTTTTTTAGCAGATTACAATGGGGTAGCAATTTAGCAGTAGAGAAGCAACCAACTTCCGCTTCAGCTGTTTACAGCTGCAGCAGGGGGATTGGTTTTGGTGATTCTTTTCAAGGATAGTGGTTCAGTGCGGCATGGCCAAGTTAAGTGAAAAGCAGGCTAAGTATTGCAATTGCAGAGATTTAATTTTTCCCAGTAGTGGTAGACTTGGAAATATGGGGGGAACAGATGAAGGACAGAGTGGTTTTCTTCTCTGTGATAACAACAGTGTAGTACATATAGTGAATAATCAACTGGGTGGTAGGGGAGTGTTAGGCAGGATAATGAGATATTTTACATTCAAATGCTTATTGTTAAATGTCACAGTTAAGGCACAACACATACCAGGTATTGAGAACTCATTTGGAGATTCCCTTTCTCATTTACAGTGGCCCTGGTTCCTGGCTCCAAATGTAAACCGTACTGTGGTTCAAGTGCCAGATCAATTATGGGCTCTGTGGGCAGACGAGAATGGTGGGTAATGTGTAATGCTATCAGTGGAAGGACAGTCCCAGTCTCTGACAACAATGGCTGGCAAGCCAGTCACAGCAAGCTGTCATTTGTCTGAGGCATGTCAGCTCGGACGCAGGTTTCAGTGGAGGAGGGGGGAGGTGGGAAACAGGTAGGGTCAGGATAGGTCAGGAGGGTTAGGGTGGGCTGGGCTGTCCTGGGAAGGATTGAAAAGGCTGGGAACAAAGCATGTCAGTCTTTTTGATCTCTACCTTGGCAACTTGTCCCACCCAACCCACCCCCTCGTAAAAGCAGTGGGGAAGTTGCCAGTCAGTTTAGGGTCAGCTGTCAGGTAGTTAGGGGACCCAGTAACCTGCAATGGGTAAGATAGACAGGTTAGGCTAGGCTGTAGCAGTCATGTAAGTGGAAGGCAGGAAAAGTAAGAGGGGACTCTCTAACTGGACCTTCCACAGGTCAGACAGCCCCAAGAGTTTCAGGACTCTCTAACTGGACCTTCCACAGGTCAGACAGCTCCAAGAGTTTGTTGCCAGGGGACGTATCAACCCGACAGTGGCCCCTTGGCAGATTGTAAGGCGACCCAAAGGAATTGTGTAGAATTGTGAAAAAGCTGTTATGATGTGGGTATGACGAATCAGAAGGGCCGAATATCGACAGTGCTGTCTGTCCTGTAGGTTTAAGGCAATGCTATGAAATAGATAAAGGGCCTCCCTGACATTCCTGCCTTGTGTGCATCTCAAAATAATTGTCTTCTATTAGGAAAAGTTATTAACAGTAATTGGCAATAAACACATGGCTGTGGCCATTTAATCCATCCAAGGTCTCTGTGTTTTTTGTTAAATATGTAACTTTGATGTAACCTTGTTTTTTAAATGTGCAACCAACCTTGATGCAGATGTGATGACTGTGATGCAAAAGATTTGTATTATTTGAGCTGGTCTTTACGAATGTGGCTCAATGGCAATGATACAGAATTAGTAAAGAAAAATTACACACTGTATGTTGAACTGTTCATGTAAGTGGTGCATAAGTTGACATTCCATATGCATCAATGGCCAAGGTAAGGTATTTGTCAAAGCATGGTTAATGGCTTGCTATTTTAGCAAAGGCAGGTGGAGCTGTACCAATCTTAGACAAGTAGAATGCCCTTCTTACGACTGTGGAGACATGATGATCAAAGATAAGGTTGCTGTCAATCTGTGTACCTAGGTCTCTCACCACTGAGTGCATACTTAAGGTGTTGTTATTGATTGGTAGTTAGCAGGAACATCGCACTTAATGAAAGGGATGATAATACATTTTTTTTGCATTGTGTTTAAGGCCATGACTTTGGCACCAATCATTTGTTTGTGTAAGACCCCGTTGTAGGATGTTGATATCGTTTGGAGATTCTATGACTGCTCCCAGTTTGCAGTCATCAGCAAACTTTGTCAGCCACAGACCTTTAGTTTTAGCTTGTACTTCGGAGAAATAGATTCCAAACAATATAGGTCCCAGCACTGATCCCTGTGGAATACCACTGGTTATAGGTCTGTTGCTAGAAGTGGATTCCCCTATTTTGACTATATGGGTTCTGTCAGTGAGCCAGTTGGTGACACATCTAATAATATAAGGGTTGATACCTAGCTGGGTGAGTTTGTCAATGATGTCTGAGTGGGAGATAGTGTCAAAAGCCTTGGCTAAGTCTAGGTAGGCTGTATGCACAGATTTCCCCTCATCCAGGGCCTTGGTGACTATCTCAAAGAAGTCAATCAGTTTTAACAGGCATGATCTCCCTTTGACAAATCTAAACTGAGTAGGGTCAAGTGTTTAGAGATTACCTATATCTTTGTTGATAAGGTCCATGATGATTTTGCTCCATGGCCTTGCAGATAAGGCTAGTCAGGCTAATAGGTCTATAGTTCTTAGGGTCAGTGGAAACACCACCTTTGTGCAAGGGGATAACGATGATCATTTTCCATTCAGCTGGGATGAAGCCGAGTTTAGACTGTGATTGAGAAGAGTAACCAGTGATGTTGCTAATTCTTGTTTTAGCCCATGTAGGATGCAACCTGACATGTTAGGTCCCATAGATGCTGTGTTTTTTACCTTAGAGAGGGTGTTTATGACCTGCTCTTTAGAAACACAAGGTAGAGGACTGGTGATAGGGATGTCATGGGGTACGTGTGGTGGGGACAGGGAGGTGAAGTTTTTACAGAACCTGTCAGCTAACAGGTTAGCTGTGTCTACAGGCTCAGTATATGTGGTATCATTAACCACCAGTTTGGCACAGATCTGGGCCTTTCCTTTTAGGTTACGGATGTAACTAAAGAACGCCTTGTGGTTACCCTTAATTGAAGAAGCTAATTTGGATTCGTAGTTTGCTTTGGAGGACTTCACAAGAAGTCTTATTTGCTTGTTTAAGCTGAGGAGGGGTGTTTCAAGTTTAGGGCTCACTCCCTTTTACTCTTTCACAGCAATTTCTTCCTCTTTGTCCACCAGGCAGGTCTGTTGTTCTTTGAGGAGCTTGTTTTGGTCCTAACAGATATGGCACCAGGTGTTTGTATAAAGCAATGGTGTACAACTCAGCAAAGTTGCCAGCACCATCTGAGGAGGGAGGTGTAGTAAAGCTGTTTATACCATCACTTAATAGGTTATAATCTGTTTTGGAGAATATTTTTAGTTTAGTTGCTGCTGAGAGGGGGTCAGGTGTGATAGTTACACTGAATGAGTCTGATTTGTGGTCAGATCTCAATAGGGAAGACCTTACAATGCGGTGGTCCCCCATTTTGGTAAGCACCAGATCCAGGATGTTGGCACCCACTCTGGGGGTGTCAACAAACTGGTCCAGTGCATTGGGGTTAACAAAGTCAAAGAACCTTTGGGCAAGTGAGTTAGAACACAAGTAATTTACCCAGCCAATGGATAGGTAGTTAAAGTCGCCCAGAACCACGGTGTTTAGATGTATGCTGATAGACTCAGGTAGATCCAAATAGGCAGAGTGAGTGTCCTGATTCATGGAGGGGGTCCTGTAGCTGGAAATTACTTGAATGGGTGTCCTACCAATAGTTAATTGCACCTGAAGTATCTCCATGGAGTCATACTGTTTAACCAGTCTGGAGGTGTATTTATCTTTAATGAATATCGTTACACCGCTTCCTTTAGTTTTCATGCCTTCGGTTTGTGGTCTGAACGTGTGGAAGGAGGCCTAGCCTAGTATAGTTGGGGTGCTCTCAATAGCCTTGAAACAGGTCTCTGTGACTGTACGAATTAAGTGTTCCAAGGTGAGGACTACTTCTACTGAGTGCAGTTTCATGTTAAGACTCCTAGCGATGTTCTTTGTGTTTCACTGTTGCATCACACTTGGGGTTATTTACCTGCAGGTAGCCCTCAGTCGGCCTGAATACCAGAGTCTTGAGATTTCTGCGTTGGATGCTGTTGCCTCTTCCATGGGTATAAAACATGCAGCCGACGCCATAACATCAGCTTTTCTTGCTGCGGGTGCCCGAAGCAGAAGCAGTTCGCAAGTGCTGATTGGCCGCTACCTGAAATTTTTGTTTTTCGAATCTCAAACCTGAAGTCTTCTAAAGCTAAGTACCCCGTTGGGGAAACATGCAGCCGACGCCATAACATCAGCTTTTCTTGCTGCGGGTGCCCGAAGCAGAAGCAGTTCGCAAGTGCCGATTGGCCGCTACCTGAAACTTTTGTTTTTCGAGTCTCAAACCTGAAGTCTTCTAAAGCTAAGTACCCCGTTGGGGATTCTTTTTTCTTGCTCTAACCGATGTAAGAAAAAGTTAACAATTGTCTTGCCTGTGGAAAGCAAATACCTCACAGAGATTTTCATTCTTACTACGTCACCTGTTTAGGCCCAGACCACGACACCCCTCACTGTTGGTTTTGTACCTTGTTTCACGCCCAAACTATTAAACTATTCGTCATTAGGCTATCTTTGTTGCTAAATTCTTTCGCTCTCATTCTCCGTATTCTGAAATGGCTTCGGTAAGCCATCCGACTACTGATCTTCCGAAAAAACATAAGGATAAAGACAGACCGCATAGGTCCAAAACTGCCGACTAGACTTCCGGTAAGCTAGTCGCCAGTCCGCCGGTACTCAGTGAGGTGCTTTCGCAGCCCTTGATACCTGCTTCTGCAGATTTGCAGGCTTCTATTGAGACCCATTCGGAGTATGGTATGCCGCGAGATGCTTCTTCGATTATGGAACCTGCAGATGTCTCTACCTTGGATGGGTCCGGAGCCGCTCTGCAGGCACTGGCTTCTGAAGGTATATTCCGACCTTCTGATGTTCTTATTAAACCAACTACTTTGTTTCAGACTAAAACAACTGAGTTTCTCAGGCCCAGTGTTCGCATTACATGTAGAAAACCGACGACCAAATTGCATGCTCAAGCTCCCATGCCACAGAAACAAATGCTTAGAATGGCTGAAGACCTTATAACTCTAATTAGGGGAAGCCAGCCTTCCCCCTCTAAAAGACAAAGAATTGATTTCCCTTCTGATTCAAAAGACCATGTGTCCGATGACTCTGATCCCTCTGATTACCAGGACATACCCTTATCTACGTATGAGGGTACAGGTGCAGAGGATTCCATTCCCTCTGCCTCCCCTCCAGAGGACTTTTCTTTTGGTGAAACCTTGCATACCTTAAGAGAACATTTCCGCTGGGAATGCCAGGACTTCCCACAGTCCAAAAAGAGACTCAGAGAATTTTTAGACTTGCCTCTAGCTATACCCCCTGTCTTGGATATTGTAGATGGTGTTTTCATGGAGTCCAGTATTACTCCTGATACTTTACCACCAGCTCCTAGAAAGCCTGACAAGTACTACAGGGTACCTGACTCTCACAAATTTCTCTTTAAGAATCCCACTGCAGATCCAGAGACCATTTTCCAGGGACCTAAAGGTATTAAGGCTACTACAGCCAAAAATCCTACCCCTTCGGACAGGGATTCAAGGGCTTTGGACAGATGGGGCAAGAAGGTATATACCTCTGCAACTCTTGCCATCAGGGCTTTAAATTGCCAGTTTCACATGTTGAAGTACCAGCAGCATATTATGGAACTAATTAAACAAAAAATGTTGTTGCTTCTAGATTTTGCAGAAAATAAAGATTTAAAAGAGTTAATGCATTCTGCAAACCAAGTCAGTAAACATACTTTGCAGTGTGGTTTTGATGCCTTAGAAGCATCTTGCAGGGCTGCTGTCACTGGGTCTGTACTGAGAAGGCATACCTGGCTGAAGGAACAAATCTTGCCAGACCATATCAAAACAAAATTACTAGATGCTTCATTAAACCAGGTATGTTTGCTTGGCATAAAAGCAGAAGATGTTCTTAAAAAAGATGGAGGAAAAAGCTAAATCTATGCAAACTGTTAAAGATTTATAGGTACAGCCACCTAGATTCAGTAGGCATTGGCCTTCAAAAAAACTGGTCCTTTCCAGTCCCTACCAGGTCTTCTCAGCCCAAATCCAGGGGCAACAGACCACCAAGGCTACAGTCTCAGGGTACACAGAGATCTAAACAATGGAGTGCTTCCCCCTCAAAAACAGGGAGTGGTAAGCCACCCCCTTATAAAAAAAATTCACAATGACTTGTCTATCATCCTTCACAGCCATGCCCAAGTACTTGCACCCCTAGGAGGAAAACTCGCCCTGCATGCAAAAAACTGGATGTCCATTACCCAGGACCGATGAGTCCTAAACATTGTATCCCAGGGATACAGATTCTACTTCCACTCACTGCCAATCCCAAGCGGGTTGCCAGACCTTCCTCCAAACCAGTGGGCAGAGGCTCAAAAGCAAGTACTTTCTCTTCTCAGTATCAGGGCTATTCAGCCTGTTCCAATAGAGCAAAGAGGACAGGGTTTCTACTCCAGACTGTTCCTGGTGCCCCGAAAAGAGGGCTATTGGCGCCTTATCCTGGACTTGTCCATTATCAACACCTTCCTGGTGGTCCCAAAATTCAAAATGCTTACACAACAACAGCTGCTTCCTATGTTAGCCAAAGACTCCTGGCTAGTCACCCTAGCCCTAAAAGAAGCTTATATGCATATCCCCATAAGGGAATCTTGCAGGAAATGTCTACGTTTCAGGGCAGGCTCTGTGCACTATCAGTTCTCTGCACCTCCCTTTGGCTTATTTGCTGCGCTCAGGGTATTCACAAAGTGCTTGGCTCCAGCCATTGCATACTGCAGGCAGGGGAAAATTCAAATTTATCCATACTTGGACGATTGCCTGATTCAGGCGGACATTCAGGAATTGCTACTTCAGCACCTGGCATTTGTAAAGAGACTTCTCTGGGGTACACCATCAACGAAAATAAATCACATCTGGTGCCTAGCCAAAAGATTGTATTCCTGAGAGCAAGCTTGAACACAACTTCCCAGACGGCATTCCTTACTCCAGAAAAGCAGGTTTATTTGACAAACTACTTCAAACTAATGGCCAGCAGAACCCAGCTATCTGCAAGAAAAATACTGCAAGCCCTAGGGTTCATGGCCTCATGCATTCTACTTATTCCATATGCAAGACTGCGTATGAGGAAACTTCAGTGGTACTTGAAATGTCTCTGGTGCCAACGTTCTCAGAACCTGGAAACAGTAATTCTTATCATTCCTTGCCCAAGGGCAGAGTTCCTTTGGTGGGTAGAGGCTTGCAACCACAACAAGGGACTCACTTTCACTCAAACCCTCGCAGCCCAAACCCTGACAACAGACTCATCAGACTATGCATGGGGGCTCACATAGCTGGCAAATGTATCCAAGGCAAATGGAACACAGGACAAATTCACCTACATATCAATCAAAAAGAAATGTTAGCTGTACAGAATGCTCTGACAGCCTTCAAATACCTTATCCTTCCAGGACAACTCTGACAGACAACACCAGAGTTATGTGGTACATAAACAAGCAGGGGGGAGCTCATTCCTACCCACTCTGCAGGTTAGCCATGGCCCTGTGGAAAAGAGCCTTGAGCAACCAAGTGCACCTGCAAGCTCAATTCCTGCCAGGCAAACAAAATTCACTGGCAGACGACTTAAGCAGAAATCTACTGGACCCACACGAGTGAAAACTGGAACCCAACTCATTCAAACGTCTAACCCACGGGTGGGGGACAACAGAAGTGGACCTCTTTGCCTCCCCCCAAAACCATCAGTTGAGCAAATTTTGCACCTGAAATCCCCACAGCCAAGCATGGAAAGTGGATGCCCTTTCCTTTACATGGGAAAACCTCTCAATTTATGCTTTTCCCCCTCTGCCCCTCCTCCCAAAAGTACTACTCAAGATCAAACAGGACAAACCAAGGACAATCCTTATTGCACCAGACTGGCCCTGCCAGCACTGATACCCACTTTTATACAGTCCGGCAGCAGTGCCACCCTGGCACCTACATCTGACCCCCTCCCTGCTGTCCCAGCAGGAGGGACAGATTTTGCATCCTCAGCTGCAAACCTTGAACCTTGCAGCCTGGCTTATTCTCTGAATACACCCCCAGCAACCCTCAGCAAACAGGTGATGGACGTCAACTTTGAGGTCAGAAGGCCTAGTACTAGGAAATCCTATTCAGAAAAATGGAAAAGATACTGTTCTTGGAACCAGTCTCAAGGAAAGGACACAGCCGTACCCACCTTACCTCAAATCCTAAATTAACTAGCAGAGCTGCTCCACAAAGGCCTATCCTTCTCTTCTATTAAGATTCATGCCTCGGCCATCTCAGCTAATTATAATACTGAGCCACCTCACTTTTCTCACCCTCTGATCAAACAGTTCCTGAGAGGAGCTAACAGTTTAAGACCCATGAGGAGAGCTCCCACCCCTGCCTGGGACCTTAACTTTGTACTAGAGAAGCTCATGCTTCCCCCTTTTGAGCCTGCTACTACAACACAGTTAAAATTCCTCTCTTGGAAAACAGCCTTACTTCTAGACATCACTTCAGCAGAAAGAGTGTCTGAGTTACAGGCTCTAATGGCTGTGGAGCCCTTCATTATTTTCCATGCTGACAGTGATGTTCATCGTGCATACAGCTGCAGTCATAACAGACGGGTTTTCCTGCCATCAGGCGGGTCCTCGGTCGGCCGAATTCCAAAGTCTTGGTCCGGCGTCGGATGTCGTCGCTTCTTCCCTGACATCATTGCGACAGGGGTATAAAAGAACCAGCCAACGCCATTTTCTTCAGTCTTTCTTGCCGCGGTGCGAGCAGAAGCAGTTCGCAAGTGCCGGTCGGCCAGCTCCTGAGAATACGAATATTTTTCAACCGAAGTCTTCTTGAAAGCTAAGTACCCCATTGGGGAAACTTTTCTTGCCTCAGACCGATGTCAGACAAAGTTAATAATTGCATTTCATGTGGGAAGCAAATACCGCATAAGGATTTTCATTCCCTCTGCATTCCTTGCTTAGGCCCAGACCACGACGTCTTGGCCTGTCGTTTTTGTGCTACATTCAACAGACGCACTATTAAGCGTCGGGCGGAGTTCGCCCAACACTATTTTGGCAAAAAGTTTAATTACATTATGTCGTCGGAGGCTCCGACTCCAGTTTTGAGTAAAAGACGCAAAGATAAGGACCGACATATGAGGTCCGCGACTTCTACTGACACCACGCTAAAGCCGACTACAGGTGCTCCGGTTCTCAGCGAGGCACCTACGCAGCCCTTGACTACCGATGACACTTCATTGGCGGTGTCTTCTTTGCCCGAGGTCGCAGGCTCTTCGGCCCACACCCCGACTACAGATACCGAAGCCACTCTTGGCTGGGAAACTCAGAGTTTAGATAGGCCTGCCACCTCTCAAGGTGTCTTCAGGCCTTCTTCTTCTTTTTCCATCAAGGCTTTCACTAAGTCTAAAGCAGCCATGCATACTAAAAGACAAGCTCCACAGGGTCCCTCTCAAGGCCCCATGCCTAAAAAGCAGATGCTCAAAATGGCTGAGGATTTGATTACTCTTTTCAGGGGTTCTCAACCCCCCCCCCCCGGACAAAAGGCCCAGAGTGGAGGAAGAATCCCCTTCCTCGGACCAGGCCTCCATTATTTCAGAACATTCTGAAGACCAGGAACATTCATACTCCCCTTTTGAAGATTCTGATGCAGAGGAGTCCATTCCCTCTGTCTCCCCCCCTGAGGATTACTCTTTTGGGGAAACCTTACATACCTTGAGGGAACACTTCCACTGGGAAGGCCAAGAGTACTCAGACTCCAAGAAAAGGCTTAGGGATTTCCTCTTGCTCCCTCAGCACAGGCCTCTGGCTATACCTCCTGTCTTAGACATACTAGATGATGTGTATTCGGAGGCCTGCCTCAACCCAGATTCTTTACCTCCAGCTCCAGTCAAGCCTGACAGGTATTACCGGGTTCCTGATTCACACCAATTCCTATACAAAAGCCATGCGGCTGACCCAGAAACTATTTCACAGGGTCCCAAGGGAATTAAGGCCTCCACTGCTAAAAATCCATTACCTTCATAAAGAGATTCCAGAGCTTTAGAAAGGTGGGGGAAAAAGGTATACACCTCAGCCACCTTAACCATGAGGGCATTAAACTGTCAGATCCATATGTTAAAGTACCAACAGTTTCTGTTGTCACAGTTGAAAAGCAAAATGTCACAACCTGAACAACCAGGCTTGAAGGAGTTGCAGGATTTGTTACATAGTGCAGAGCAAGTGGGTAAACATACCTTGCAATGTGGTTTTGATGCTTTAGAGGCCTCATGTAGAGCTGCTGTTACAGGATCAGTCATACGCAGACATGCTTGGCTCAAAGAGCAAACCTTACCAGATCATGTCAAAGCTAAATTACTAGATGCACCTCTTCAAAAAGATGTATTGTTTGGTGTTAAAGCTGAGGTGGTATTAAAGAAAATGGAGGAAAAGGCAAAATCAATGCAAACAGTGAAAGATTTCTTACAGGTACAACCTCCACATTTCAGTAGAAATTGGCCTTCAAAAAATTGGTCCTTTCCAGCCACAGACAGACCCCAAAGAGGTAGATACAGGCGCCCGAGGGGTAGAGGGCAATCTCAAGGATCGTTTAGAGGCAGACAATGGCAAGCACCTACACAAAGAGGTGGTGAGGATAGTTCACAGCCATTCAGAAAGCAGAACCAATGACTTTCCCCTTTGCATGCCAAGCAAGGCTCAAATGGCAGCACCTTTAGGCGGAAAATGGCATTATTTTTGAAAAATTGGCATATTGTCACAAAAGACAAATGGATCCTGGACATTATAGACAGAGGCTACAGATTCCACTTTCACACCCTTCCAAAAATCAGAGGCATGCCAAACCTGCCACACAATCAAAGGGCAGAGGCACAAAAACAAATTTCAGATCTCATGGACAGGAAAGCTATTCAAGAGGTACCTGCACAAGAACAGGGTCAAGGTTTTTATTGCAGACTATTCCTGGTACCAACGTAGGGCAAAGATTGGAGACCTATTTTGGACCTATCCATCCTAAACACATTTTTACTCGTGCCAAAATTCAAGATGCTCACATTACAGCAGCTTCTTCCCATGCTGGGCAAGGAGTCTTGGCTGGTAACACTGGACCTCAAGGAGGCATACCTGCATGTCCCAATCAGACAAGATTGCAGAAGATACCTCAGATTTCTTGCAGGTTCAACCCATTATCAATTCTCTGCATTGCCCTTTGGCTTATCTACTGCGCCCAGAGTGTTCACGAAATGCCTGGCATCAGTAATTGCCTACTGCAGACTTCAAGGGATACAAATATACCCATATTTGGACGACAGCCTAATCCAAGCGGACAGCAAGCACATACTTCTGAAACATCTGGCGTTTGTAATAATGTTGTTGAACTCTCTGAGATACACAGTCAACAAAAATAAATCAAGGCTAATACCCTCTCAAACAATAATTTTCCTGGGTGCCAGCTTGAATACAAATACCCAGATGGCCTACCTCACGCCAGAGAAACAAGGGCAACTAACTCAATACTTCAGAAAACTGGCAACTTTCACCAGGCTGACTGCAAGGAAAATCCTGCAGGCTCTGGGATTCATGGCATCTTGCATCCTGCTAATCCCATGTGCAAAGCTGCATATGAGGAAACTTCAGTGGTACCTGAAAAACCTATGGTCTCAACACAGCCACAGTTTGGAAATAATGATACCACTGATTCCATGTCTTCAAAAGGAATTTCTGTGGTGGGCTCAAGCATGCCAAAGAAACACAGGTCTCCCATTCTGCAAGCCTCAAGCAAATCAAGTCATCACAACAGACGCCTCGGACTACGCCTGGGGGGCGCACATGACAGATCGGTGCATTCAAGGCAAATGGTCCCAAAAAGAAAAGCACCTACACATCAATCAAAAGGAAATGCTAGCAGTAATAAATGCTATTATGGCTTTCAAAGACCTACTGCATCCAGGCCAGCTATTGATAAGGACAGACAACACCACAGTAATGTGGTACATAAACAAACAGAGAGGAACCCATTCATACCCCCTATGCAGGCTAGCCATGTCTCTTTGGAACATGGCTCTGGAACTACAAATTGAACTTCAAGCACAGTACCTGCCAGGCAAGGAAAACACGCTGGCAGACAACCTAAGCAGAAATATGACAGATCCACACGAATGGAAGTTGCATCCTCAAGTTTTTACAAAAATAATTCAAGCATGGGGAAGGCCAGACATAGATCTCTTTGCCTCCCACACATATCACCAAATGACAAAAATCTGCTCAAGGACCTTTCATCCACAGGCCTGGAAAGTGGACGCACTCTCTTTCAGTTGGACAACAATGACAGTTTATGCCTTTCCACCTCTTCCTCTGCTGCCCAAAGTTCTATTAAAAACCAGAGCAGACAGACCAAAGATGATTCTCATTGCTCCAGACTGGCCAAGACAACACTGGTACCCACTCCTGAGGAGCCTGAAGCATTCCCCACCATGGATCCTGCCTCTAATGCCTCTTCTACTGACTCAGCACAACTTCAAAACTCTTCACAGTCAGCTGAAAACACTCAATCTAGCTGCATGGAAGATTCCTTAAATTCACAACAGACCCTACTCTCCAAGGAGGTGCAGGATGTCATTTTGGAGGCCAGAAGGCCTTCTACTAGAAAAGCCTACTCCGCAAAATGGAAACGATTTTGTGCCTGGAATCAGAAAAAGGGTCAGAATCCTGGAATACTGAATTTACCTCAAATATTACAGTACCTAGCTGAGATGCTAAGCAGTGGACTTTCATTCTCCTCCATCAAAATCCATGCCTCAGCCATTTCTGCAGAATACAACACTGATCCTCCTTTATTCTCTCACCCCCTCTTAAGACAGTTCCTCAGAGGGGCTAAGAATATTAAACCCCCAAGGAAACAACCAGTGCCTGCTTGGGACCTCAATTTCATTCTAGAAAAACTGACCTTGCCTCCTTTTTAGCCAGCTGCTTCAACAGAATTGCAATACTTGTCCTGGAAAACAGCCTTCCTTCTGGCTATCACCTTAGCTTGCAGGGTTTCGGAACTATAAGCCCTCATGGCTGTGCAGCCTTTCATCATTTTCCATCAGGACAGAGTTTCCTTACGAACCAATCCTTCCTTTATGCCAAAGGTAGTATCCGGGGTAGCCTTGAATCAGGCTATCCACTTACCTACCTTTTACCCTAATCCTCAAAACAAAGGGGAGAGACTACTACATTCCTTGGACATTCACAGACAGCTACGTTATTATTTGGACAGAACAAAGCCTTTCAGAAAATCAGAGCAACTCTTTGTGTCCTATGCTACAGGAGCTCAAGGGAAGCCTATTTCCAAACAGACAATCTCAAAATGGATAGCCCACTGCATATGCTTTTGTTACTCTTTTCATTGAAAAACTGTACCTGCAGGCATCAGATCTCACTCCACAAGGGCCACAGCTACCCCTGCAGCTTTCCTCAGGGGGGTTCCTACCAAAGATATTTTGGAAGCAGCCACTTGGAGTTCTGTACATACTTTCTCCAAGCACTATCACCTACCATTATACTCCAAATCTAGAGCAGGCTTTGCCACTGCAGTCTTGCAGGGCATCCTGGCTCCTCCTAATTCCACCTAGTGCCTACCACCCCTTTTTTAGCTTTGGGATTCTACCCATCTGTTATGACTGCAGCTGTATGCACGATGAACATAGTGCAGTTTTGTACCTACCATAAATGTAGATGTTCGAGTGCTAATACAGCTGCAGTCCAGGTTTCCCTCCCTCCTTCCCCTCTTGGGACAGGCCTAATGACTAACCCCTCCTCATACAACCTGATTGGGGTATTCTTTTATGGTGTATTTGCTTGCAACTACTGTTTTTTGATTATATTGCATTGCATTTTTACATATATTTATGTATTGCCTTCCTTCTGGGGGCACCTGACATCTGGGGCAAGAAAAACTGAAGAAAATGGCGTCGGCTGGTTCTTTTATACCCCTGTCGTACTGACGTCAGGGAAGAAGCGACGACATCCGACGCCGGACCAAGACTTTGGAATTCGGCCGACCGAGGACCCGCCTGACGGCAGGAAAACCCATCTGTTATGACTGCAGCTGTATCAGCACTCGAACATCTACATTTATGGCAGGTACAAAACTGTACTTTTCCCTCAGGACTAACCCATCTTTTATGCCCAAGGTGGTATCCAGTGTGGATCTAAACCAATCCATCCATTTACTAACCTTTTTTTCCCTAATCCTCAGAATAAAGGGGAAAGGATCCAGCACTCGTTGGATGTACACAGACATCTCAGGTTTTACCTTGACTGGACTAAGCCTTTCAGAAAATCTGACCAGCTGCTAGTCAGCTTTGCTACAGGGGCAGAGGGCAAGGCCATTTCAAAGCATACCATTTGCAAATGGATAGCACACTGCATCCATTTCTGCTACAAACACCATGGAAAACCTACCCCACAGGGGATCAGAACTCATTCCACTAGGGCTACCTCAATCTATACAGCATTCCTCAGTGGAGTCCCTCCCAGGGACATCCTGGAAGCTGCAACCTGGAGTTCTGTACACACCTTCACCAAGCATTACCACTTACCTGTCTTTTCTAAATCCAGAGCTGGATTTGCCACAGCAGTCTTACATGGCCTGCTAGCCAGCCCTACTATTACGTGACTGCCTTCACCCTTCCTCAACTTTGGGAATCAACCCAAGTGTGATGACTGCAACACTGAAACACGAAGAACATAGTACAGTTGTGTACACTTACCATAAATATAGATGTTCGAGTGTATTCACTGTTGCAGTCCTGGTTACCCTCCCTCCAGCCCCCTGACTCTTCTTTGCTTTCTACCTATCCTCTTTTTGGCCATATCTTACGGCTGTGGTATTTACTTTTTACTGGAGGTGTTCCACACCATGTAATTGCTTCCTATTTTGGGGGCTCCTGACATCTGGGGCAAGAAAAACTGATGTAATGGCATTGGCTGCATGTTTTATACCCCTGACGACCTGACGTCGTGGAAGAGGCAACAGCATCTAACTCAGAAATCCCAATACTCTGGTATTCGGGCTGACTGAGGGCTACCTGCAGGCAGATAACCCCAAGTGTGATGACTGCAACAGTGAATACACTCGAATATCTGCGTTTATGGTAAGTGTATACAACTGTATTTTCAACAGCATAATGTTGAGATCCTTCTTACCTCTTTGCCCACATACCAGAGGAATTACTTAGCTAAGCCCACTTCCTTTGTTAAAAGGAGCATAGGTCTTCTTGGAAACATAAGAAGGCAGCCAAAAAAAAGGATTTGTAGAAAAAATGAAAGGGACCCCATATCTGGGAGCATCTCTTCACCTATAAGTCTCTGTGATTATCTTCCCAACCCCCTCCGTTCTACCCTTCCTCTTTCAAAAAGACTCACTCTGTGGTTACAGACATAGGCGCCAAACTAGGGATGAATTTCCTGTTTCCCATCGATCTGTCCAAGTTACACTTGAATTAGGTTAAAGAGGACCATTGATAGGGAGCCTGTTCCAGAGAAGGGGTAGTTTCTGGGATACATACCTTTCTTTTGAGCAGGTCCTGTTTGTATTACAGGCAAAGTTTAATTCTTTAAAATGGGTAATTCTGGTACTGCTTAATTGTCAGATATGAAGGACGTCCATCAGGGTGGAGTCTGACAATGCCTTGTATGCCAGGCATAGATCTCCCCTCAGCAGCCTGTAGGAGACAGAATACAGGGATAGGGCTTTGAGGCGATCTGCATTGGACATGTTACTGAAGCCCTGTATTCGTTTAGTGAGTAACCTCTGTAGACATTGCAATTGTTGGATGTGTCTTGGTAGGTACATATGAAAGGGGGCATTTTATTCAATGATAGGTCTGATGAATGTAGAATACAGTGGAACAGTGACCTACTTGGACCTATATGCCTTACCTTTGTTCATAAGTTGCACAACATACAGTGATTTCCTCACTACTGTAGACACATGATGGCCAAAGGCTAGATTATTGTATATGTGTGTCCTTAAGTCCCTGACTACTGGGTCGACTGTTAGTGGTGTGTTGTCAGTACGATAATTAAATGGTTGCATGACTTCCTGAAAGATTTTATTGCACATTTCGTTGCATTAAGTTTTAGTCCATGACACTGATACAAGTTATTTGTTTGTCATCTCTTACTGGAAATCAATGAAAGAGTGTTCAATCTTGCCGTTTGTTCTTACACACGGGTTCGGAGCCGATCCTCGGCTCCGAGTCGGCCGAATTGCAAAGCTCTGAATCTCAGAGAAGCTCGAGACCAGCCCATATCCCACAATCCTCCCTGCCATTACTCAGATCTAGTTTGCCGCTGCAACAGTTCGGATCGAGGAGAGCTCGGACCAGATAGAATGATACTTCCTTATAGTTAGTAGTTATTGTAGAAGTGCTGTCTGTGTGTGATACATATATATATATATATATATATATATATATATATATATATATATATATATATATATATACCCATTTTTCTTTTTCAGGCACCCTTGTGGCCTAACCTTTTTTTCTTGGGTGTGGTTTTTTGTGAGAGTTTTATATATATAACCTGTTTAGTATACATATATTGCTAGGATTAGTAATTTTTTCCTATTATTATAGTTATTATCATTGTTACTGTACAATGTCAGAAAAAGCCAAATCTGGTTTTAAAAGATGTCAGTGTGGGCAGAAAATGTCTATTACTGACAATCATGCTTCCTGTGTCTACTGTCTTGGCCCTCTCCATCTCCAAGAGGATTGCTCTATTTGTCATTCCTTTAGCGGGAGGGTCATGACAGATAGACGCAGGAAGCTTATTGACAGAGGATTGTTGAAGCCGGCCTTTCAAGAGTTTTTGGACAAGTCGGATCAGACTTCTAAATACTCGAAGGGGTCGAAGATGTCGGAGCCCATGTCATCGGCTCCGAGTTCATCTTCTCGGGTTCGTTCGCCAGTTCCACAGATCTCGGGGCCGAGCGTCGAACATTTATCTTTTACTGAGCCCCAGATCTTGGAACCGGTGTCGGAACTACCACCACCGTCCATTCTTCGGTCGGTGCCATCTTCGGCTCATTCGACCCGTTCTTCCAGACCCTTGTCTGACACAGATGTGGATCGTGTCGTGCAGATACTCATGGAGAATACGGTCCTTTCCAAGTTAATTGCAGTTTCCTCCCAGTTGGTGTCGAAACTAGAAGGCCTCCCCATATCTGGAGAATTCTGGAGAATTTCTCCCCGGGCCTCCGCTAAAAACAGGCTCTGTGGAACCTAGTCGGGCATTCCCGGTCAACAAATTTTAAATAAATAAAATAAATAAATAAATATCTCCAACGGGTCCTCCTTCGAGACCCATCCAGATCTCGGAGCCGGGAGAAGATGACCTGATGATAGTGGAGCCCCTTGCACGATCGACACCTTTGACTTCGACTCCTTCGGAACCGTTAGGGGAGTCGCGGAGCCGACGGTCTTTGCTCGGTTCCGGGACCGAGAGTCGTACTGACCTGTCGGTGCCGACTTTCCCTCTCGGGGCCTCGGCACAGACTGGTTCGGCTCCGTCCTCTGGGTCGGAGCCCACGGCACCTGGTTCTGGGATGCTTCCGTGTTCTTTGGAACCAGGGGAGCCCTTAGCCAGGGGTTCAGGGGCCTTTGACCTTATGAGGAAGGTATTGTCTGCACAGACAACCACATCATCAGGGGAATCTTCTCCTTCCCAAAAAGGGCCACTTTCTGTTTCTGCTCCCACGATCCATCCCAAGCGTCGAGCCCAATTACCTCAGCCAACCACAGAGGGTTCCCCCTGTTCCTTGGAGGCCTCACCAGAAGCCCCCTCTGATGAGGTCCCAAGGAAACGGTTGTGCAAGAGGAGGCACATAGATTCCCCACAGGAATCTCTAACGTCTGACACCGACTTGGATGAGGCAGAGGGGTCCCCCAAATCACCCTCGGAGGATGTGTCATTTGCAGACATCCTGGAGATCTTGAAACAGAGGGGTGATTGGCAGTTTCTAGCCCCCTCTGAGGACGAGTCGGTGTTGCTGAAGGCTTTTGGGGCTCAACCTTCTACCTCCTGGGTGACCCCGCCCTTCGATGAATTAATGGATTTGATTGCTCGAAGGGCGTGGGAGACACCTGACACAGTGGAACCAATACCTAGGAAACCAAACAAGTTCAGCACTGCCCCCCAAGATAAATCTTATCTCACCAAGGGAGTCCCTGTTGACGCTATGGTGGTGGCGGCAGCCACGAAAAAGGAGATGTCTGAGTCTTCCTCATCTGTTCATCCTTCTAATTAGGATTCTAGGACTATGGACAGATATGGGAAGCGCATTTTTAATTCAGCGACTTTTTCCATGCGTTCGCTAAACTACCTGACCCATTTCACACATTTGCAGAGGGATCTCATCAAGGAGCTGACAGATACCCTCCAGGGTAACACAGATGCTGCTGTTTCAGATAAGGTAACAGCAGAACTTAACACCCTCACATCCATAGTAAACTCATCCATGAGGCTCATCTCGTATGCAGCCGAGGGATCGAGTAGAGCTGCAGCTTCAGCGATTACTCTTCGAAGACAATCATGGATGCAGCTGTGCTCCTTTGCGGAAGCCTTCAAGTCTTCCTTTTCCAATGCCCCTTTTGATGGTGCCACACTTTTTGGGCCCAAGATTAAGGAGACTCTCACTCGGTGCGAGCAAGAGGGAAAGACCCTGTCTGCTGTCGGGGTCCGTTTTTCCTCTCCTACTAGACCGTACCCCAAAGGGCAACGAGGCGGAAAAATGTGGTTCCGTAAGAATCAGGGATCTTTCCAGACCACACAGAGTGATACCCCCTCCAGAGGCAGAGGAGGGGGTAGAAATGGAAGCCCCCGCCCCGGCGGCAGAGGGGGTCCGCATAACCAAGGCGACAGGGATTCCGTCCCTGGGAAGCCTTTCCAGCACTCCTGAATGGAGGCCCGGCTGTCCTGCTCTGGAGGCAGTCGGTGGTCGCTTAGCTTTATACCCACTGGCCTGGCTAAACATTACTTCAGATTCTTGGGTAAAAAGCATTATAACCAGAGGATACAAAATCCTCTTCTTTTCAACACCACCTCTACAAAGAAAATTTCCAGACGTGCCACCCCGTCTGCGAAAACTAGCAGCTGTAGAAATTTCAAAGCTGCTCGAAAAGAGAGTCATCCAACCAGTCCCGGCTTACCAAAGAGGATTCGGGACTTACTCAAGGTGCTTTTTCGTTCTAAAAAAGACAGGGGACTGGAGACCGATCTTAGATCTCAGCAACAACTTCGTGAAGAAGGAAAAGTTCCGGATGGTCACGCTTCAATCGATCCTTCCATTCTTACAGAAGGACGATTGGATGTGCTCTATAGATCTCAAAGACGCGTACTACCACATCAAAATGGCCAGACTGTCCAGAGATCACCTGCGCTTCCGGGTGGGGGCCAGTCACTTTCAGTTTCGAGCTCTGCCCTTTGGACTCACCTCAGCCCCCAGGGTATTCACCAAATGCATGGCAGTAGTTGTGGCTCACTTGAGATGACAAGGATTCCGAGTGTTTCCCTATCTGGACGACTGGCTGCTCACCGCCACCACCGAGCGTCGACTATTGCAAGCCAGAGACTATACAATCAGCCTTTGTTCCCACTTAGGGATATCCGCAAACTTCGAAAAGTCTTGCTCATCACCCTCACAGTGTATTTCCTTCATCGGAGCAGATCTCAATACACGATCAACGCTACTAAAACTCCCCCCAGTAAGAGCTTCAACGCTCAAACAGCAGGTCCTACTTCTTCTAGTCAGCAAGAAAGCCCCGGCCAAACTGGTGTTAAAAGTGTTGGGACTGATGGCAGCCGCATTAATTGCACTCCCTATGGGAAGGTTACACATGAGGATTCTTCAATGTCTGCTCTTTGCACAGTGGTCGTTCCAACACCTACCCGTAACGCACGAGATCAGGATAACAGAATCTTGCAGACGGGACCTCTCATGGTGGGTGCGCGACCAGAACCTCACTGTGGGTCGTCCGTTCGTTCTACCCATTCCAACAGCCACAGTAACCATGGACGCTTCCCTGATAGGGTGGGGGGGCCTTTTTCAGGGAAGAACAGTCCAAGGAGAATGGTCCAGCATGGAGTACACTCTACATATAAATGTTCTGGAGTTGAGGACAGTGTTCCTAGCGTTGCAACACTTCCAAGCCCTCTTACCTCTAGGGACAGTAGCAGTTCAGACAGACAACATGTCTGTAGTCTGGTACATAAACAAGCAAGGGGGAACCAGATCTTACCCGTTATGCAGAGAGGCCATGAGAATTTGGCAATGGGCAGAGTCCATGGGTCACTTTCTGATAGCAACGTACATCCCGGGGTTATCCAACGTCATTGCGGACAGGTTGAGCAGAGCCATCCTGTTACCTCACGAGTGGTCCCTGAATTCACAGACGGCGGATAAGATCTTCCGCAAATGGGGCCAGCCTTGCTGCAATCTGCTTGCTTCCCCATTGAATGCAAAATGCAGAAGCTACTTCGCCCTTCTACCCCCTCCGGGGGATGTCCCCATGGACGCACTGATACACGATTGGTCCCCGGGTCTCCTATATGCATTCCCACCGACTCCATTGATTCACAAATTTCTACAGAAAGCCAGGAGCCTGGAAAGGACTATAATACTCATAGCCCCATTCTGGCCTCGTCAAATATGGTTTCCCTTTCTTCGAGCTCATCAAATAGAGGAACAGTGGATTCTGGACCCAGTGCCAGACCTGCTGACACACTCGTCGGGAGTTCCTCACCCGTCTCTACAGTCCCTCAAACTAGCAGCTTGGCTGCTCCGCTTCCCTGCCTAGCCAGGTCTCATCTACTCCTTCCGTCAGTTCAACACATCCTAGTTGCTTCTCATAAAGTTTCTACTACTAAGCTCTATACGAGTAAGTGGAAACACTTTGTATATTGGGCATCTAGTCAAAACTTAGATCCCTTGGTAGCTCCTTTACATAAAATTTTAGAATTCTTATCCATCCTTTTTCACGAAGGAGCTTCTACTTCCACTCTAAGAGTACAGTTGGCGGCCATATCAAACTTCCATATTGGTGAGGGAGGTTCTTCCATTATGTCTCACAGGCTTTGTAAAACCTTTTTGAAAGGAACCTTCCATCTTAGACCGCCTGTCAGAAAACCTTTCTTTCCATGGAGCCTGAATTTGCTGCTGTCGCAACTCATGTTGCCACCTTTTGAACCTGCTCCGTCATGCCTCCTAAAGTTCTTGTCGTAGAAGACGCTGTTTCTCGTCGCCGTGACCTCAGCTCGTAGAGTCTCAGAGCTGCAGGCATTATCGGTCAGACCACCTTACCTGATATTCCACCCAGACAGGGTTTCTTTGCGTACAAATTCATCTTTCCTTCCAAAAGTATGTTCAGTTACGAATATTAACCAGTCTATAGAACTCCCTACCTTTTTCAAAAACCATACTAACAGACTGGAGTATATGTTGCACAAGTTGGATGTTCACAGGCAGCTAAGATTTTATTTAGACAGGACCAAAGCTTTCAGAAAAACGGATTAACTCTTCGTCGCTTTTGCAGACAATAAAAAGGGCATGGCAATTACTAAACGTACACTATCTAAATGGCTTGCTGACTGTATAACATTTGTATACTCTAAATCAAACCAATCCTTACCAAACAAACCTAAGGCCCATTCTACCAGATCTGTTTCCACCTCCTTAGCTCATGCGGCTCGCTTGCCTTTGGACACTATTTGTGCAGCAGCCACGTGGTCTAAACCACATACTTTCATCACTCATTATAGAGTGGACAAGGTCTCCAAGGATAGGACATCATTTGGTTCCACTGTGCTTAGGAACGTTCTTCCATGAGTCACTCGGGGTCACGGAGCTAGGGACGCTACCCGTGTGTAAGAACAAACGGCGAGATTGAACACTTACATAAAGAAGTTATGTCCTTACCATAACGTTCCATGTAGAGTGTTCATCTCGCCTTTGTTCTTACATCCCCCCCCCCCCCAATTGTTTGGAAGAACTGGTAGGATTAGAGTCTGATCGACGTGTCTTGACCCTTTGCGGGGTATATGGTCCCGTGTGTCATGGGATATATGCTTAGACCATTAGTTATTGCTATGGTGAGAGAGTGTCTCTGAATGGCTGAAGAGAGTGTATGCTTCTAGCACCGCAGGTGTTGGATCCTTTCGTCTGGTTTGCTTGCAAATTAGATCTGAGTAATGGCAGGGAGGCTTGTGGGATATGGGCTGGTCTTGAGCTTCTCTGAGATTCAGAGCTTTGCAATTCGGCCGACTCGGAGCCAAGGATCGGCTCCGAACCCGTGTGTAAGAACAAAGGCGAGATGAACACTCTACATGGAACGTTATGGTAAGGACATAACTTCTTTTTAATGTCTGTTGGGGGATTCGGTGACTCCTCCAAATTTGTAATCATCTGTCGATTTTATCAGCCAAAGCTCCTTGACTTCAGAGAAGTAGATGCCAAATAGGAACAGTCCTATGACCTATCCCTGAAAGATTCCTCTTGTGACTGGCCTCTTTGTAAAGGTAGACTTCCCAATTCTAAGTTCATGTGTTCTGTGTTTGAGCCTGCTGGCTGTCCACCAGGTGATATGGAGTTTATACTGAACCTCTTGAGTTTGTCAGTAATTCCTGAATGGGATATTGTGTCATTTGCCATGTAAAGGTCAAGGTAGGCAGTTTAAACCATTTTGCCCTTGTCCACTGTTTTGGTGACCTTGTCAAATAAGGTGTCTTTCTGAACACTGTTGTAGTATTCCTTCCCATCCTCCTTCCTTCCTTCTTGCCATTTTCCTTTCTTTCTTTTGTCTGCTGTCCTGTCTCTCTGACCCTGTTACTGAGGGAGCCTTCTGTTCTCTTTCAATGTACCTGATAGTTGACTACTTCTCTGTTAGATATCTTCAGGCTACTGGCTTTAAGATAGTCTGAGGATTTACACTTATACATCAACCTATATATTGCTATGCTTGCAGTTTGAGGTCACACGTCAGACGTATGCTTCTGGGAAGATTTAGACTTTGGTACCCTGGGTGGATGTCATTGGTGAAAACACTTCTGTTTGGAATATTGCCAAAGAGATCAGTATGATATCTACTGATGTCCTTCTATTCTCATGTTGCAGTATTCATAATAGCAGGGAGGTTGCTGCCTGCAGCACCACCGTCCGGCCAGTATACCAAAGTCTTTGTTGCAGGAGGGCACATATGATGTCTCTTACCAGGGCCTTAAACCAAAGTTGGGTATAAAAGTGATGTCTGCACGTACCCTCATCAGAATTTTTCTGCCGCAGTGAATGTCAGACTCCTGTTTGCCAGTTCCGTAAGCAGATCGCGTTTCTTCAGACAACCGGTTACAATTTCTTTCAAGACCAAACGACCGCTTCTTCGATCGATGCAGATAAGTGCCTGTTGTGTTTTTTTTCCTTACTTTTGATTATGGTCCTAACTTACATGTTACATACTAGAAAGGGGAAGTGTGCTTATGGGAGACATATTCCTCACAAGGACACGCACGAGAAGTGCGTATTTTGCTTAGGCGAGGCCCACGACCATACATCCTGCCCCATTTGCAAATCATTCATCCCCAAAACTCTTTGCAGCCGCCTGGCGGCACTGAAGTTGTATTTAGCAAATCGAAGGCTATGCCGCTTAGTGCTTGGTATGGAAGGAGGAGTAGGCCCATCCGACGAGCCAGAATCCCAGGCTGAACCTCAGTTGTCCAAGCAGGTTCTTGAAGCGCTTGAAAGCCCGGAATCCGCTCAGACGACGGTTTCCAAAGCAGGCCTGGGAACTTTAATGGAAGCTGGGATGCCAGAAACCATGTATACGTTGGCTGAGGCAAATCAGCCATCAGACCCTGATGGCGAAGGGGAACCAAGATTCACTCAGTCGGAAGACCCTGCTCCTTCTCTTCTTAGTAAACAGGTGCCCACTTTGATGCTTTCTCCACTGGCTGCTCCTTTGAAGAGAAAACAAAAAACTAAGCACCCTGAACCTCAACCGGTTCCTGGTTGGGAAGTGTTCTCACAAAGTCTCTTTAAGGCATTTCAGGCCTTGCAGACACAACTTCTGCCTACTCTTTCACCTCAGCTGCCGTTACAGGTATCTGAGGAAGACTACTCCTCTTCTGAGGAATCCTTTTCTTATGAGACCCAAATAGACTCCCCCAAGGATTTCATTACTCCAGAGGAGGAGGATTCCATTTCTCCTGAGTCCCCAGGAGAAGAATTTACCTTTGGGGACACTATCTCCCTCATGAGGGAACATTTTAAGTGGCAGGCTTCAGAGGTTTCTGACTCCAAGAAAAGGTACTTTGACCTTTTGCAAATGGAGCAAGCATCTTCTTCTGCTGTCCCTCCTTTATTACCTGCTTTCCATGATGCATTTTTGGCTGCTTCTCAGTTTCCTGACTCATAACCTCCAGTCTCTAAATGCCCAGACTGTTTTTATAAGGTCCCCCAGGACACCCAGTTCCTCTTTAGAAAGCCTCCAGCAGATCCAGCTGTTATAGCTGTCTCTGCAGACAAAACCTCAAGACAGATACCTTCCACTGCCCATTACCCAATGGATAAAGACAGCAAATTCATGAGCAGACTAGGAAAAAAGGTATATACCTCCTCTTCTCTGGCTGTAAAAGCCCTCAACTTCTTCTTCTTCTGGCTGCTCCCGTTAGGGGACGCCACAACAGATCAGCTGTTTCCATTTCTTCCTGTCCTCTGCATCTTGCTCTGTCACACTAACCACCTGCATGTCCTCTCTCACCACATCCATAAACCTTATCTTAGGCCTTCCTCTTTTCCTGTTACCTGGCAGCTTCATCCTTAGCATTTTTTCCCAATATACTCTGCATACCTCCTCAGCACATGTCCAAACCAACATAATCTTGCCTCTCTGGCTTTGTCTCCAAACCTTCCAACCTGGGCTGACCCTGTAATATACTTATTCCTAATCCTGTCCATCCTCGTCACACCCAGTGCAAATATTAACATCTTCAACTCTGCCACGTCAAGCTCTGACTCCTGCCTTTTTGTCAATGCCACTGTCTCCAACCCATATAACATAGCTGGTCTCACTACCTTCTTGTAGACCTTCCCTTTCACTCTTAGTGGTAGTCGTCTGTCACAAATCACTCCTGACACTCTTCTCCATCCACTCCATCCTG